>NC_086444.1:905787522-906087522 GCF_028390025.1 Pseudophryne corroboree | reverse complement strand
GACTTGCAATCAATTTTACTGGCTGCAGATTACAGGTATGGCCACACCCCTATTGGGTATGGTGACCTCCCTGAATCCCGCTGGCAGCAACTACTTGTGAAGGAGTTAACTGGGAACTAGCAGAGGCTTGCCAGTCTCTGTTCGGGGGGTATCTTTTTGTTTCCCCTGCATGTGGCTCATAACTCCGTCTTTGTGGACCCTGATCCCAATTTTGTGTGTCATGTCGTGGTCTAGGGGGTTGGTATGATTTTTGTGAATTTTTCACTCTACAGTCTCGTGCCATGTGTCCCTGTCTATGACAAGAATAACAAGTTACCACATTTGACTTACCTACAGGGTTTGGTGATTTATACAAAGGCTGCCTTGTGGTCAGGGCCTGTATACTTACGGCCATTAATTTATCACCTTGTGATTCCCTGTGTCTGGTGATATTCCGATCGTGATCAATAGCAGCCTCTCTCAAAGTAGCCACCGACAGACCTCGCCAACATGGTTGCGTGGTCTGTACCCTTGTTTTTAATGCTTCTTTCAAACCATCCATTAACACAGATACTGCTACTTCTCTATGGTTTATGTTGGTTTTAATGTCCTCTATGCCTGTGTATTTAGCCATCTCTAATAATGCCCTGTGAAAATACTCTGCAGCTGTTTCTGACTCTTTTTGTTTAATGGAGAAAATCTTGTTCCATTTAACTACAGCTGGAAAATACTCCTTTAACTGTAAATTTATTCTTTTTACGTTGTCTTTGTTGTACACATCTGTAAGAGGTACATCCTGATCCAGTCCACAGTCAGCTAAAAATTGAGCTGAGTCGACATTGGAGGGTAAACAAGCCCTCAGCAATACCTGCCAGTCTTTGTTATTGGGCTCTAAAGTGTTCCCTAGGTCTCTGATGTATTTCTGGCTAGCAACTAAGTCTTTCCTAGGGTCAGGGAATTCAGTCACTATGGTTCTTAATTCCATTCGGGAAAATGGGCTGTACATGGCAATGTTCCTAATGGGAGTGACTCCTGTGGTGTCAGTTTTTCCATTTGGCACTGCTATTACCCTAACAGGATTAAGTCTAGCAACATCATTCTGTGTAGATTCTACAGCCTGTGGTGAAATGGTTTCAGCATAGTGTATGGTGCCGTACTTACCCGTAGATACGACCTCACCTGTCCCTCCGCTAGGGGCCTTTGTTACTAATCTTAAGGGTTGGGCCGTGCCTACTGTAGTTTCTGATATGGTGGCTGCTAGAGAGGGCGCCGATATTGTTGCCGATTCGTCCTCTTGATCACACTCCTGGGGAAAGTTCAAAACAGGGTACAACTTGCACGGGTTAATACTTGCATTGGTTAACTTATTAACATTTACACAGTTGCTAAGTGTTTGTTTGTTACACCCTAGTGCGTCATTCTCCGCAACCAATTTCTCTCCTGATATGTAAGGTGGCGGCGGGGCCGTGGCTATCAGTTTCTTGATAGGGTTAGATCCCGCCGCCTGAGCCAATCCTCTCTGTATTTCACCCTCCTGTTGCCATAACTGCAAATAATCATAATGTTTGATCCGTCTCTTTGTTGATTTAATGAGACATATCCTCCTCCTTAGATTTTGTAACACTTCTGGGCTAAAGCTGCCTACTCTTGGGAACTTCTCCCCGTCATGTACCGTCATTCTCTCCCATTCATCACATAAAACTTCTGTGTGTGAACCGTACTTTTCACACATTACGTACCTTGCCGACCCGATTGGTCGGTTCACTGAATCAACCCGAACCGAGGTTGATCGCCCCCTACCTGAACAATTGGCCCCCATACCTGTAGGTGTTGCTTTCTTCAGCAAACCCTTACAAAACCAAAATGTTCAAGATAGGCTGACGGTGGCGGTTTACCGAGTACCCCACTCACTCGCCCACGCCGACCAATACGACCTACACACTGTCCTAGTGCTGGCGTACTCGACCCAGGGCCCCTGCGACCTGAACCGCTATTTACTGGAACATGTGAGGGTGATCCGCAGAGCACTTACTCTTTCCAGTAACTATTGGTTGCTGGATAGTTCCCAAGTGACTGGCGAACCTCCCTTAAAATAAAAAAAATTACACAAATCACGTTAGAATGTACAAATAGCGTTTATGACCCCTTTCGTACACAAATGGCACTGGGTCAGATTACTAACTAATGCACACAATTACGTGCGGTACAATCGTTCTGCACATAAGCAACTAATCTTATATGCGGAGCGACCAGTGGAATCGAAAATTTCGGCTGCGAATTCCTTCAGCCAGAGCTTTATGGCCTATATGGGTTCCGCACCAACCCTTCCTGGTGTTGTGCTACTTGTCTCTATAGCGGACTTCTTAGTCTGCTGTAACTGGACCTCCTGGTCTTGTTATAAGACCTCCTGGTCTGCTGCTACAGTGTGACCTCCTGGTCTGCTACACTCTAATGTTCAAATTTTATGTTTAACAAGGGATGCCTCCCTAGCCACCATGTACGTCACTTACATGCATGTACCTCACGAGAACTCGACTTCTTGTGGTTCAACCTCAAAAATTGTAGAACTTATATAATTGCAAACACTCACTCACCACATGTACACTTTTGTTTCTATTTCTATTTCTGCGTAGAAATTTTCTTTCCTTTAGACCAGATGTGTTGTAAATTTGGAGAAGGATCTGTTAGTCTAAATTTCGGACACTAAAATCGATTTGCGCTATTTATCGTGTTGCCACCTTTTCGCCTGTTAAAATAACACTAGCGTGTGATTTGAGTTACGTGGGCGTACCCGGACGTTCCGTTGCGTAATATACGCTGCGTGCGTCGGCCTTTGAGTTGCGTACGCGAGTCTCAGCCCTTTGTTAGAGACACGTGTACACAAAGCAAATATCCACCGTAACACAATTTACACGTTTATCAATGTAGATGATCCTCGATCATCTACCGAACACCACACCAATCTCTCCTTGTATCTTTAGGTAGAGCTGCGTGCGTGCTTTGCAATTTATCCCTTAATGTATTACTTTTACACTTTAACTATGAAATAGCGACAAATCTCTCTTAGCACGTTTATCAATTATAAAATGGCAAACAGGAGAGTGATATATGAAAATACACGAATGAAAAAGAAATGCAGATATGCGTGTGTGCGTACGCAAGACAGAAATAAACAGTTTTAAAAGGCACTAGCGTGTTGTTCTTACCTCCGGTTCCGGATTCCCTCAGCACCCTTTACTAAGCGAAGCAGACGCTTATCCAGGCAGCACTACGAGGAATATGATCTCCCGCCCTTTGCTGATGGATAATGTCTGCTGAAATTACCTAGCAGAGATATGTGAAGGACGGACGAGCCCCCAATTGATAAAGCTAAATATTTATCTTATTTAAAACCCTTTAAGAGGTCTAAGAACACTGTACGCTATTGACGTATGGAGTACCGTAAGGGTACGCACGTTGCTTAGCAATCGCTTAGCCGTAGTCGAGACGCTCAAGCGTCACGTTCGCTCACGGCCAAGAGATCACAGTCAGGCACGCTATTGGCTGCCGACTAACGTAATGGTTCGCTATAGCGTAGCGGACGCTCGGGACCACGAGGAGATCACCAGCGGCGCTGACGCTCACAATGTTAAACCTTTATGTGTAAACCATGAACAATGTATTATACAGGAAAACCTTAGTGTAGTGATAGAGTGTAGATGCAACACAGTGTAACCTTATTAACTTAAAAGCTGTTCGAGTGTCACCGACGCTCTGAGAATACTTAACACTATAAGAAATACACAAATACTGGGCTTAGGGTCTAACGCCTTATATGAATGTTATACTTGAAAAAGAATAATACAATACAAGTCATACACTACAATATAACATAGACTAACTAACCAGATAACTACACAGGAAATACAATACAATACAATTACGTTTAAGGGAAAATGAGAGAGAAAGAGGAAGAGAGAGAGAGAGAGAGATATGGCTCACAATAACAATAAAGACAATATGATTGCGGAGAAAACTTACGCACAAAGGGAACGATCGCATGCGCCTTTCTGAATATCCAGCTCCCGATTATCAGTGATGAGAACCGTTGAAGAGAGTGTGCTGGATCAGGTCGGCTTGTCTATTTATGCCCCACACACAATACAATTCAATGGTCCCTACAATCTCATTGTTCATTGGACTCAGGAATTCGTCTTCGCATTATAACAAAAGGTCATAGGTTGATTCATACAGGTGGGCTGAGACCATTTACAACTGCTCAGGTGGGTGGGAAACTAGGTTTCCCGCCGCATGGATAAGTAAGTGCAAATAATAGTAAATGGACATAAACTTCTTATGTCCATAACTATTCGCACGAGCGATTAATCCGCTTCAAACCAACACCGGAATATTGCTAATTAAATACTCTTCCGATGGATACTAAACACCACTGTATGACCCATGTCTGACCCTTCGTATCAAACAAAGAGGGATCTCTTTGTCCATGAACATGCTATATTAACTAAACTTTCAGAATCTATCAAGGGGACCATGATCTACAAAATACATTATATAGTTAAAATATGTAACGATTGAGTCGCCCGCTAGACGCATACAAACTCTACCGTAAATCCGCACATCGTGCGCCTGCGGGTGCACGCGACTGCGAGTATGCGCACGCACGGGAGAGCTCTTGCACGCGCAGCGGGAGCTCGCATGAGGTGCAAATATGGCAGTGTGCATAGTGATATTTTTCTGACTTTGACAGAGGGCAGCAATCTCTTCCAGATTTCCCTGATCTCTGCTGCTCGTCAGGTAGCAGAAATCTGGTAGATGCTGTGTTGCTGTGCTTAAGGCAGAGATTTTCAACCTTTTACAACTCGCGGCACACTGAACAAGATTTACATATTGCCAAGGCACATTCAAATATAATGGTGATGCATGGTGCAGTTGCGTGTCCTAGGAAGTCATGTCGCAGCTTCTCCATAGGTAATGCTTGAGCCACATTTGAGAAAGCCAGAAGAACCCAATGCTGCCGGGGTCCAAAATTAGAACTGTCTCTGCAACCACTAAACCCATCAGTATTGATTGTTCCGGGGCCTCTACAGTGGCAAAACACTGACGGGCCTGGCTCTGCTTCTGTGGCGGCACACCTGGGGACTGCTCAGGGCACACTAGCGTGCCACGGCACAGTGGTTGAAAAGCACTGGCTTAAGGTATATCCTCGGAGTACTGTACAATGGGTGTATGCCTGTAACTATTTGTATGGGGGGCATATGCTGGGCACTGTGTGGGTTGGGGGCTACATGATGTGCACTGTATGGGTATGGGGAATGTAGGCTGAAGACTGTGTGGGTATGGTGGTGAGGGGTGTATGCTAGACACTGCATAGGTATGGGAGGGTGTATGCTTGGCACTGTGTCGGTATAGTGTAGTTTATGTTGGGCAGTGTATGAGTACTGGGAGTCTATGCTGGGTACTGTATGGGCATGGGGAGATATGCTGGGCACTGTATGGGTATGAGAGGGTGTATTTTGGGCCCTGTGGGAGTATGGGGGTGTATTTTGGGCACTGCATGAGTATTGGGAGTGTATGCTGGGCACTGTATGAGTATGGGGGGTGTATACTGGGCAGTGTATGGGTATGGGAGAATGTATGCTGGGCATTGTATGGGTATGGAGGAGTGTATGCTGGGCACTGTATGAGTATGGGGGTGTATACTGGACACTGTATGGGTATGTGGGGGTATATGCAGGGCAGTGTATGGGTATGTGGGGGTATATACAGGGCACTGTATTGGGTATGGGAGGATGTATGCTGGGCATTGTATGGGTATGGAGGAGTGTATGCTGGGCACTGTATGAGTATGGGGGGGTGTATACTGGGCCCTGTATGGGTATGTGGGGGTATATGCAGGGCAGTGTAGGGGTATGTGGGGGTATATGAAGGGCACTGTAGGGGTATAGGGAATGTATGCTGGGCACTGTCTGTGGCAAGCACTTGCGGTGAGGTAAATGGCTCATTACTGTGGGCATTATACACAGGTGCAGCAGTATATACTACTGGAAATTTGGTGAGTTTTGATCAGAGATGTGCAGAAAAGATAGGCGTCTCACCTGCTATAAACTTTTTACTCAAGAGTTTTGACTATAATTTTTTTTAGAATACTACAAAGAAGATATTTCTAATATATTCTTTGTTTCATATATTTTATACTAGCTGAATACCCGTACTTCGCTATGGAATTTCAAGTATTTCTGTGCGCATAACTTTAATTTTGAAAGACTTCCTGGCAAACTAATTAGACTTACAACAGGACATGCTTCGCCCGCCGCTGCCCATCTTTGTCAACCCGCACCTCCGGGCAGGCCTCCCCAGGATTGATGCTGTCAAAAGGCAGACGCTGAGGAGAATAATCGGCCTCCTTCTCTGCCCCGTCCCGCCTCTGATGCTGCCCTGCTCAGTGCTGTAAATGCTGGGACGAAAGGCCAAGCTCTGCCCGCTGTATGTTCAATATGTAAGGTTTGCAGGGATAGACTGACTCTATTCCAAGGTGCCCTAGGTCTCCTTGCTTACCTTCTCGCTCTCCTTAGGGCTCCTCATTTGAGGTAAAAAGGTAAAGATTTTCGCACAACACTCAAGGTCACTGCGAGAGCTGTCGGTACTCTTTACACAGCAGATAAGCTAATTCAGACCTGGGGGTATATTTACTAAAGTCCCGATTTTGTCTGATTTTGTTTTTTTTTTTCTAATTGTGAAGACGGAAATTTACTAAGCACAAATCTCGGCAGTGTTAGGGCTATTCGTAATGGTTTTCATGGCAGAGGGCAGAAATACAAATGAATACACCATCGGTCAAACGCGACTGTTTGTTCATACAACACAGGGATTTACTGTTCATTTGTATTTTGGTGTTTGTCAGTGAGTGGTCAATTGCGGTCGTTATTTTTTACAAATCGTAAAAAAAAGCAGGAAAAAATAGACCTGCTTTTTCAAGCCATGTTTTGATAGTCATGCACGGATCAGTGAGATTCATGCATGCTTATCTGTGGGAAAAGGTCTTTTTTTCCATAAAAATGTAAAAATAAAAATTGCGTGGGGTCCCCCCCCCTAAGCATAACCAGCCTCGGGCTCTTTGAGCTGGTCCTGGTTGTAATAATACAGGGAAAAATTGCGTAGGGTCCCCCCATATTTAAACAACCAGCACCGGGCTCTGGTTCAAATAATACGGGGGACAAAAGATGTAGGGGTCCCCCATATTTTTCAAACCAGCACCGGGCTCCACTAGCCAGAGAGATAATGCCATAGCCGGGGGACACTTTTATATAGGTCCCTACGGCCGTGGCATTACCCTCCAACTAGTCACCCCTGGCCGGGGTACCCTGGAGGAGTGGGGACCCCTTAAATCAAGGGGTCCCCCCCTCCAGCCACCCAGTGCCAGATTAAGGACCACATGGGCCTGGAGCTGAAATTTCTGAAGGGCCTACTGTGTACCGTAGCAGAGGGTTGACCAGCAACAGTGGGGTTGTGACTAGGGGTAGAGCCTATACGCCATGTAGAGCCCCTTTTATTCACGTTATGCCAGGTAGAACCCCTTTCTTTTATTCACGTTATGCTTGGTGGAGCCCCTTTATTACACGTGTCGCCAGGTAGAGCCTGTTATACAAACTGCACCAGGTAGCGCCTTATACACATAGCAACAGGTAGCCCATTATACAAATTGCGCTAGCTAGCCGTCACTCACCATTCGGCGCCTGTGGTCCCCCGGCTCTATGTTCTTGTCATACTCCCGCGGTGGGGTGCAAGCAGCGTGAAGTGGCCAGGATGTGGGGCGGCCGGCCGGAGCAGGAAGCGGTGAGGGGCACTGTGGTGCAGACGGGTGCTGATGGCACTGGCAGGGGCCTCAGGCCACAGTGACCCGGGTGCCCGTCCTGCTAGCCCGCACCTAAAACCGCCACTGGCAGGATCCCCTGAGCTGGACGAGCAGCGACCCTCCCAACACTCCAACGCTGCCCCTCCCAGTGCACATAGTGCAGCCGAATGTACATGGACTGAGCGTCCATAGACGTGCAGATCACGTCTATAGACGTCAATGTGAACAACCCAGAGTCGCTGCATGCAACCAACCCCACCAACATGCCCATATCACCACGCACACAGTCTGTTCCCCCCCCACTCCCTACACACGCCCAATGTGTTTACCCAGTCCCTACACACACACACACACACACACACACACACACACACACACACACACACACACACACACACACACACACAAGCTTGTTCCCCAGTCCCTACACACACACACAAAGCCTGTTCCCCAGTCCCTACACACACACACACACACACACACACACACACACACACACACACACACACACACACACACAAAGCCTGTTCCCCAGTCCCTACACACACACACACACACACACACACACACACACACACACACACACACACAAAGCCTGTTCCCCAGTCCACACACACACACACACACACACACACACACACACACACACACACACACACACACACACACACACCCTGTTCCCCAGTCCCTACACATACAAATACATACACTCAAAAAGCCTGTTTCTCCCTGCTCTCCCCCCCCCCCTTCCACACAGCATTTCCCCTCCAGTGTCACCATACACACACACACACAGCCACCCTGTTCACCCCATTCCCTACACACACCTCCTGCCTGGAAGGGCCAACACATATACCCTGTTCCCCACAGCCCTCTCACTTTCCCCCATTTTCCCCAGTCACTGAGCTATGCCGACAGAGCAGGAGCAGACAGACCAACCAGGAAAAGTTGGGGGCGTGGCCTAATCACGGACCCGTGACCACGCCCTCTTGGGGGGTGGAGGGGGGGAACCCCTACCATTTAGCAAGCACCACTAGCCGGGACGGCAGAGGGGTCACACTCATAGGACTGTCACCTTGCGACCTGGCAGGCAAGTACACCGCTGGCTGCTGCTGTTGTACCCAGTGGAGGGGAGGCGCGGCGCCTGTGTGAGATCATGGCGCAGGGGAGAAGCAGAGAAATCTTTCGGTGCAGGGAGGACTTCTGAGGCTGTCTAGTGCTGCTGATGTGCTGTAATAGGAAAAACATTTTTTCCTGTTACCAACAGCAGGGGATCCTGTGGGCCTATTTTGATGGGGGGGCCTGGAGCTACAGCTCCATCCGCCCCATTGTTTATCCGGCCCTGCAGCCACCCAAGGGCCATGGGTGAAGCCCCGAGGCTGTCCCCCCACCCATGGATGGGAGGCTGATAGCCTTTGTGTAAAAAAATAGAATATTGTGTTTTTGTAGGAGTACTACAAGTCCCAGCAGGCCTCCCCCGCAAGCTTGTACTTGGAGAACCACAAGTACCAGCATGCGGGGAAAGAATGGGCACGTTGGTACCTGTAGTTCTACTACAAAAAAATACCCCAAAAAAACACAACACACACACACCCTGACAGTAAAGCTTTATTTTACATACATGCACACTTACTCACATACTTACCTCTAATCCAACAGAGCACTTCTGTCCCCATGTCCCGTAGAATCCACTGTGGACCTGTGAAAAGATGCCCAAAAATACTCACCTATTATCCGGTGAAGTTCGGTCCTCTTCTGTCCGGTCCTCTTCAGAAAAAGCTGGCGAGCCCCTCCGCGGCACTGACCCAGTGGCTGGGGCTTTGTACATTTGGAAAATGCGGTAAATGGGGGTTTACCGCATTTTTCATTTAGTACATCCCGTCCACTGAAACTAGTTTTCAAAAGTAGGCAAATCACTTCAGGGACTAAAAAGGCTTCACTTGTGTATTTTCCTCACCTACTTATGTGGCCAAAATGGTTACAGACACTGCAATTCTGCTCACACCAAGATCTAGAATTGGTTTGTCTGGGGCCAGTTTCACTCTATGACTTTGTGGTCAGTTATCTACTGTATATATAAAAACATATTTTATCTGTGAGAAGGACACAGTCCTGAAAATAGCCATATTGTTATCCTAATATTAGATCCTTAGGTGTAGCTATCCTGGCAAGACAATGAGGAACACAGTCCCTATAAGAAAACTGCAAATCCTGATGTCAAAGGACAGCAAAATATTCTTGATGTGTTCCTGTTGAGAGCGATAGGGTATAATATTTCTCTGTGGGCAAGAGAAGTGTTGCATTGAACCTATCTACCAACAAAACTATTGCCCTTGGAGCAAGCAGGTACTTTTTTTTCAAATAATTTGTTATTCTGATCTCTCCCAGGACTAGAGGTGTATTGTGGAGCAAGTCCATTCTGTGTTACCCCAGTACCACAGGGGCCAGCCCAAGTAGGACATTAAAAGTGTGAAGGAAGGGCAGTATTTAAACAACTATAGTACATGGTCTGGACCAGTATACAGGACTGGCCCATAGTGTATTTAGTGCCCCATATTTTAAAGTTGTTTTGGGCACTGGCATCACTGGGGGAGTGTGAAGGGTTGAGGCCGCACTCCGGTGTCACCCTTCCCTGTGGGGTTGGGGACCTCACCCAGTTGAGACCAAAATGTCAGCTCTTCCCAGAGAGCCAGGGGGTGCACTGTAACATTCTCATGCAGCGCCCGGGTCCTGTCATTCAACTGGCAGTGCCGGTACTGTCTCCGGGGTTAGCTCAGCATCTCTGGGAAAGCTGGGAACTCCCCTGAAGGTATGATAATGGAGACGTACCACAAGTCCATGCCCCCTTCCACTCAAGATCATGCCCTACAACCAAGTCCATGTCACTTTTTTGATGCACCTGACTTCGGGGCATGAAGGAGGTTTATGAGGCACACGGGTGTCACCAATCCCAGTGACGTCACGGGATTTAAGTACTATAAATATAGTGAAAGCCCCACTTTAAGTGGTTAGCTGCATAACATCCTAACCTATGACTCTTCAGCTATCTTTGAGCTGCAAATTCCAGCTTGCCCTCTTTGTAGTTCCTAAAATCAGAGCTCTGCTTCACATGAGTGTATTTTTGCCTCCGCTTATGTGATATTATAATGTCACGAAAAAGGGGCACATGGCATTCGTTGGGACCAGGTAGCTGAGCACCCAGATCATGTAAAGGATGTGCAGTCTCTGGTGGATCTGCTGTATGCAGGCTGCAGATTCATGTACCCTGCAAGCCAAATACAAGTGCCATCAGGGCAGCATTGGTGCTGCCCCCTCAGCCCCCCTGAGCGGTGGCACTACTCACACACCTCTAGTTAAGGCCCTGTCTACAATGCTGAAGAGACAGATACATTGATTAAAATAAAGTGTCTTTGATTGAAGGCCACCTACCTTGCAGCTTGTACTATGATCACTATAGCACTGTCCCAGGGGTGTAGTATGGTATGCCAGCGGCCGGGCTCCCGACAACCAGCATCCCGGTGCCGGAATCCCGGCATACCGACAGCATGGCGAGCGCAAATGAACCCCTTGCTATTCTCCCTCCAGGGGGGTCGTGGACCTCCAAGAGGGAGAAAAAGTGTCGGTATGCCGGCTGTCAGGATTCCGGCGCCGGTATACTGTGCGCCGGGATCCCGACAGCCGGCAAACTGAAAACCACCCCTGTCCCAGAGTGTAGTGTGTATGTGCAGGTCTACGGGCTGCTGCTGGGACTCCAGAGGGTAAGTATTGAAAAAGGTGGCTGCAGGGTGTGCGGTGTGGGAGCCCCTGGACCCCGGGGGCCCACCTGCACTGCACACACTGCACCCATTATAAATACGCCAGTGTACCCCAGCCTACAGGACACTTATTACGCATTCACAGCTATTATTCAGAGTTAGTAAGGAACAGTTCACTTTTCCCCAAAGGTATGTTCTTCACAGTTCATGGTATAAATAAGGAAACATAGTCCCAATATAAGCTCTCTCACCAGCGAGGCTCTGCCAGTGCGTTTATATTTCTGTGCACTCTAATACGTAGCTGTGCAGGCAGCGTGTGAACCTCTGAAGTGAAGTTATCCATATAGGAGATAGCATAGAAGTATTTTTATCGTTATTGGGGGAATGAAGAAAAACATAGTTTGTGGATGAACTCTCATTTAGAATAGTGGTATTCCTTAGCATTTCAAGGGCGATTGCCTAATCAGGTAGATAAATCGATCAGGCTACAGCTGAATTTTCCTGATCTAACTGTTTCATTGAAAAGAAAAGTTCTGAAACCTTGTTAAAATCACATTATTACCAGTGTATACTCAAATATAAGCAGTAAAAAGAATAATAATAATAATAATAATAATAATAATAATAATAATAATAATAATAGTAGTAGTAAACACAAAGGGTGGTATTCAAATGATATATCACACACTGGGGCAGATGTATTAACCTGGAGAAGGCATAAGGAAGTGATAAACCAGTGATATGTGCAAGGTGATAAAGGCACCAGCCAATCAGCTCCAATATGTAAATTAACAGTTAGGATCTGATTGGCTGGTGCCTTTATCACCTTGCACATATCACTGGTTTATCACTTCCTTATGCCTTCTCCAGGTTAATACATCTGCCCCCCAATCTCCTTTCTAAAGTGATCCCCATTAACGTGCATATCACGCCCATAGTAATCAGGTTTAGCTGCGTCAAGGGTTAGGGTACCTCGCTACCCCAGGGGAAGTGAGATGAAATGATGATACCATGCCCGTCAGCAGAAATAACGGGTGTGGAAGGAGGCGGAAAGAATTGAATACTACCCAAAGAATCTACCATGCTTATAAGTAGGATTTACTCAATTAAAGATTTTTTTCTTTATTATCTAATCACATCTGACATACTGTATATAGCAACTCAATGAAAAACCATCCCCTAAAGTAATTGTGACAGCCAGTAGCAAATTTTACATTAGGCACGTGCTTAGGGGTGGCACATGTTTGGGGACGGCACTTGGATGCATGTGTTGGTACTGTCAGCCGGAAATGTACCAGTAACTGAAAGCTGTCCTACTTAGTAAATATGTATACATGCAGTAATTAAAAATAAATATAAAAATGTCATAGTGGCTTTTTTTATTAGTTTATTAAATTAGCTTTCATCAAATGAGATCTTATAACCAATCAATGAAAATAATAAACTTAGACAAGAGGGGGTGGCCGTTACTGTTGTGCCTAGGTGCACCATCACTCCTAAATCCGCCCCTGGTGACAGCTTTAAATTGTAATAGTATGGCCGATATTCAATTAGCCACAGTAATATACCATGGCTACTTGAGCCCCCCGGGAATGTTCAATTGTCAACTTTGCCAGCAGTTATCAGGGATTTTGTTTCTCCTGCCTGAGGTAGGTGAAGTGAAATCCCAGATAATCAGACCCAAATTCTGTGTTTTCACACGAAAATGGGGTATGCTTCACAAAACAAAAAACAAAACTGTATAACTGAATAGCCCAAAGCAAAACATCGGGCAAAAATCGTGATAATGCCCCCCTTTTTCCATTCAAAAAATTATTGTGGACATTTCATACCCCCCCCATGTCGCTCTAATTTATATCGATATGTCTACCTACAAGGACTGATTTTGAGTCAGATGCAGACTGGCCATGAGTACGTACGGCTGCAGCAGCCAGATTTACTACCTTATGCCAGGGTTTATCAAGAGAGAAGGAGGCTTGGTGCGGCGCGTTTCGTGGAAAGACTCTGTGTATACTCGTGTATGCTTTGTGCAGCCCATTTCATGGACCGACTCTGTTACTGTGTATACTCATGTGTATGACTGGTGCTGCTCATTTCATGGGCAGACTCTGTGTATACTGTACTCATTTGTATGCTTGTGGCCCATTTCATGGCCAGACTCTATGTATACTCCTGTGTATACATGGGGCGGCCCATCTCATGGACAGACTCTGTGTATACTCGTGTATGCTTGTTGCGGTGCATTTCATGGACAGATTCTGCATACTCATGTGTATGCTTAGTGCTGCAAATTTCCTGCACAGACACTGTGTATGCTTGGTGTGGCCCTTTTCATGGACATACTCTGTGTATCAATCTCTGTAACTCCATATGCAGTGTTGGACTGGGGCATGAATGCCCACGGGGGAAATCAATGGTAGGGTGCCATGCTTAAAGGTGTTGCCATCCACCATAGAAGCTTGACTAATCATTAGAGAGTGCTTGGTGTACACTTGATAAATATATATAGTAAATACTGTTAGTGCATGTATTATAATGCACCAGATTAATAACAGGTATGCACATAGTCCTGTGCAGTATAATGTAACGTGTATATATATATAATGTATATTTAATGCACAGTCTGGAACTTGATCCCTAGATGACTGGTAACCAAGGAGCCTGAAGCTCTTTTGAAAAATGCTGTCATCAGGAATGGTGTTCTGGAACCTCCCACCAGTGCAAGGATTTTTTTAATTTGCAGTCGTGTGCGGGAGGAACACAGTGTGTTCCTAGCCCCAACTTCCCTCGTGTTGTCTTAGTAGTGCCTGAAGCTCCCGCTGGCCTCCTGTGTAGAAGGCACTCCAAAAATGTCCACTGCATACCAGGAGACAGTTGCTAGAAGTCTCACTTGATCTCTAGCATCTGTCAGTGACGCGGATGTGCCAGGAACGGCTGGCGCCGTCAGGAGAAGATGCAAAAATGAATCTTCTCCCATGAAACCCCTGACAATAAGCATGAAACCCTTAGCAAAGGACATGACATGAGACCCCTGGCAACGAGCATAAAACCCTTCACAATGAGCAAGGAATCCCTGACAACGAGCAGGTAATTTAAAAGTAATTAGAAGCCTTATTGTGGGGCATAATTTGTAAGGCGCATTATTGTGTGTGGGGCATAAAATTGTGTCAGGAGCATAACTGTGTGTGGCATAATGTGTAATGGGCATTACATGTGTGGCATAATGTGTAATGGGCATTACGGTGTGTGGCATATTGTGTAATGGTCATTATGGTGTGTGTCATTGTGTACTGGGCATTACGGTGTGTGGCTCAATGTGTAATGGGTAGGAGGAAAATGGAAAATAATGTAAGGGGCATGAATCAGGATTTTCTTTTTCCCTGTGGTGGCCAATGTCTGGGCAAACATGTTGCAAAACTTGGGTATAAGGTAGTCTTTTCCTGCAAGGTCATGCCTCTTGCAACATGGCCACGCCCCTTGAAGTGAGGGCACACCTGTTTTTTGGCACAAGCAAATTCTTTATTCTTGCCAAGGAAAATGATTTATTCCCACATGGTACCTCCTACCATGGTGGGAATATGTAGGCTCCCCATTGATGGAAAACCCATCAAACTCTGACTATTGATGCATATCAAAAACGGTGAATGATGAACAACTCTAACTGATAGTGGAAGTCCTACTCCTGGGATGCAAATACAGGTTGAGTATCCCATATCCAAATATTCCGAAATACGGGATATTCCGAAATACGGACTTTTTTGAGTGAGAGTGAGATAGTGAAACCTTTGTTTTTTGATGGCTCAATGTACACAAACTTTGTTTAATACACAAAGTTATTAAAAATATTGTATTAAATGACCTTCAGGCTGTGTGTATAAGGTGTATATGAAACATAAATGAATTGTGTGAATGTACACACACTTTGTTTAATGCACAAAGTTATAAAAAATATTGGCTAAAATTACCTTCAGGCTGTGTGTGTATAAGGTGTAAATGTAACATAAATGTATTCTGTGCTTAGACTTGGGTCCCATCACCATGATATCTCATTATGGTATGCAATTATTCCAAAATACGGAAAAAACCCATATCCAAAATACCTCTGGTCCCAAGCATTTTGGATAAGGGATACTCAACCTGTAGTAGCAAAGTGTTCTGTCATAGATGCACCTCCTCTAGAGGCCTAGGACAGTTGTCCCTTTTGTCCCTCCCATTAGCAGTTCTTACTACTTTACTATAGCTGACACAGGGAAAAATATATTGGGAAGAGTACAAGAGGCGAGCAAGTCTATACCAACTTTATTGGCCAAGGATGGTAAGATATATAGCAGCACTGTGCCAATTTTGTGTTCTGTCACATTTTTGTTTGCCTTGCAGCAGGTTTTCATTCAGAGAAATCAGGTAACCTTGTTACATGAATAAAGGAAGCCAGAATACATGTTTGTAATAAATAATAATGCTGACCATTCTGCACAGCCACTGAAACATTTGCATTAGGTAATAAATCAGAGAAGCTTTGTTGTCTAAGAAAATTATCTTGTACTTTGCAGATCAGGGAATCCATCAAGAACTCTGGGGCCAAATACAAGCACATACAAATGAGGACAAAAACCCTGTATCTAGCAATAAAAATAAATAAATAAATAAATAAAAAAAGGCCAGTATGTTTAAATGTTTACCATAGTATCCTGAATGGCCACTGTGAACAGAATTGAAGTTTTATATATAATAAAGTTACTTTGGAAAGTTTATCACTTAGAGTGTATTTGTGTCATATGCAGACTGTAACTACAGTACTTGTTTTAGGCTGCTGTCACACTGGGGCTGACTAAGCTAACACATTACCAGCTACAGAATGACTCATGCCTGAACTGACAGTTTATAATCAGTGCTTACTTACAATGTGATACAAAAGGGTCTGCTTAAATTTCACATGTTTAATTGGAGAGCATTAGTATTGAGCAGGACTGTAACTAAGGATATGCAAGCCGTGCTGACACCCATGGCGCAGCCGCGCTGGGTACTTGGGGCGGCACCGTTTGTGACCAATGACACCATAATGTGGCTTACAGTAATGGCACCCTGTAACCAGTATTGCTATTGCATAGCCAGACACGCTGCTATACCCACGAGTCTGTATCCTGCAAAGCCACAGAGGCCAAAATACTATGTGCATGCGTATATGTTAGCTGCACATCTGTGTATCGCTTTGCAGCATTTCATAAGGGCTACCAGAGGTAAACCTTTTGTGTATTGCTGTGCTAAATGATGACACAGAATGTTAATTAGTGATACAATATCATAAATAGTCCCCATCATTTTTTTTTAAGTAGTTTTCCTTTCTGCGTCATTTGTGTCATTAAAGCATACAAGCTTTTAGTACATTGAACATCATCTCTGCATTCAAAAATGTTTAGGGGCTGCCATGTCCTTGTATCATTATTTATAAGTAACAGAACTTCCATAGAAGGAAACAAGTGCCTTCTATTCTTGCATTCCTAATAAAATTCCATTATCTGGCCCCCAAGCATACTGAAAGTTGTAGCCCAATGAGTGCTAGAGAGCAGAAATTGCCTTCTTTGAAAAGATAACATTAGCTGCACTGCTATCAGGAATCAGTAAGCTGTTCCACATCTGCAGTAGAATAAGCAAATGAGATGTGATGAATATACACAAAGAGGTCATTGTCAAGGTCAGTAGGACTCAGGGCACTTAAAAATACTACTATTGCTGGTGGGAAAATCTGAGCTGAGTGCACTGCAGGTGACATTATGTCATACAAATAATGTTATGAGGAAGAGATTCAGTTGGCCTTTTGCTATTCATGACAATTATTTATTTTGGGATGAGTTACTTGAATAGTATGCTTAGTAATTATGTCTATTATGGTTCACTGTCTATCACTGGTCAGAACAAACTCTATGAAAACGTAAGAGAAAACATGGATTTTAGTTTGTATATAAGCATCACTAACATGTGATTCAGTGGATTGCTACCATATCACACTACTCCCCACATATGGACGTCCCTGTCACGCTTAGCCATTCATTCTCCCAATTTATAATCTTTTCATTTCATTTCAAAACCTAAATCTATTATGTGTTACAATTCCAGTTAGCTACCACCAGACCAGGGGCGTTTCTACAGAGGAGGTGGCCCGTGTGCACCTCCGGGTGGGCCCCCTCCTCTGAATGGTGCTGTAGACTCTGGCAATGTGCCGGAGTCTACTGCGCATGCGCAGGTCTCCGGAAACATGGCGCCCGCCATGATCCGGAGACCAATTTGGCTACCGCGCATGCGCGGCGGCCATTTTGGTGGTGATTTCCGTCACGGACGCTGCGCCCGCCGCTGGACTCCGGTAAGGTAAGTATTTAAATGGGTGAAATGTGTGCGGTGTGGGCCCCTCCTGGACCCAGGGACCGTGTGCACCGCACACATTGCACCCATTATAGAAACGCCAATGCACCAGACATAATCTTATCCCACCAGTAGTAACAGTGGTGTCGAGAGGGGTACTAATTACTCGGGCCCAGACCTAATGGAGGGGCCCCCCCAGTTATACCGCTCACCACATTCACCTCTTACCTGGCAGCTTTACGGCTTCTGCCTGTCAAGCCAGCACACATTGCTGTGCCGCAGTGGGTGTACTGAGCTGCTGCTGTCTCCTGTTGCTGCTGGGGATGGGGGGAAGGGGGTTGGGGCAATTGCCCAGAGTACAAATAGGACCTGTGTAAAGCTGGGTACTCGCTTGTCCAGTCTGACCTGGAGTCTGCTCTCCTGAGAATTGGACAAGGGTATCCGGATGGTAGCTCGACAGTAAGAAGTGGACAGTCAATAGTTCTACCCCAGATAGTCGACACTGAATATGTCAACAGGGTCAAAAGTTCAATTGGGACATTAGGTTGACAGGTAATTGGTCAACAGTATTCCACATTTTGGGCTTACAACAGTGACTTAGGTCAACAGTGTTAAAACATTGACAGGTTTAAATTGTCTACACAAATAAAGTATTTTTCATGGTTTTACTTGATTTTTAGGGCTAGGCACATGGGGGAGGGATAGGTTGTGCGAGGAGACAGGGTTAGGCACTTGGGGGAGGGTTAGGTTGTGCGAGGAGACAGTTAGGGTTAGGCACTTGGGAGAGGGTCAGGTTGTGGGAGGGGACAGTTAGGGTTAGGCACTTGGGAGAGGGTTAGGTTGAGCGAGGCGACAGTTAGGGTTAGGCACTTGGGAGTGGGTTAGATTGTGGGAGGGGACAGTTAGTGTTAGGCACTTGGGAGAGGGTTAGGTTGTGCGAGGAGACAGTTAGGGTTAGGCACTTGGGAGAGGGTGTTATGCACACCAGTGCCTGCAGGAAAGTACTGGTGTCAGAACTGTTATGCACTCCAGTGCCTGCAGGAATGTACTGGTGTTTGAACTGTTATGCACACCAGTGCCTGCAGGAATGTACTGGTGTCTGAACGGATAGGTATGCAAAACAAATGGACTCACAGACAGACTGGGGAATATGACATAACGTACACAGAAGGTGATAGGGTAACAAAATACACACAAAGTGAACAGAGAAGCCCAGAGGCTAAGGAACTGGGTATCTCCCTTGTATTAGAAATGCTCAGATGGGAAAAGCAAGATGTTGTGTTTTAATACATAGAGAACCCGAAATGCTGTTGCTAAGGGCAACAGCAAAACCCTAAAGGGTTACCAACGGGTGTGGCAGTAAACTCCTTGGTCAGAGATGGAATGATAGACACAAGGAGAGTCTCCACAATCCTAATTCTCACTTGCAGTGCACAGGTTCAGCTTACTGCCACTAAACTGACCCCTGACACCTAGCACAGTGAGACAGGATTAGACAGGCAAGTCTTAGAATACAGCCGCAAACTTGCTAAGTTCACAGAGTAGTAACAGAACCCCAGCAAGCTAAACGACTGACTCCAGTCTTACTGCTAGGTCTGGATTGGCAGAGTGTAATACCAAATCCCCAGGCCTATTTGCAGTAAGCAACAAACAAATACAAAGCTACACAGTACTGGCTAACTTTCAGGAACTGACTAACCAACAAAGATTCAGCAGCATCTGCTTAACCTGGAAAGAGGCCTTATAAAGCAGGTGCTGTCCACGCCCCACTCAGACCTCACAGACTGTGAGCACAAAAACCAGCACCGGATCCCCTGCCGTGCACAGAGCCTATAACCACTGCACAGCAAAAGACCCGAACCGGAGTATCAGCTGCGCTCAGGTTACTCCGCTAGCACTTGTCTCCCGGTTGCCATGACGACGTGGCAGCACAGGGCAGGAGACCCTAACAGAGGGATAGGTTGTGGGAGGGGACAGTTAGGGTTAGGCACTAGGGGGAGGGTTAGGCACTAGGGGGAGGGTTAGGTTTTGGGAGGGGACAGTTAGGGTTAGGCACCAGGGAGAGGGTTAGGTTGTGGGAGGGGACAGTTAGGGTTAGCGAAACAAAAAAACTAAATAACTGCTTGAAAGCGCCCAAGTAATAGACTATAAAATACCAAAATTATTGTGTTATATAGAGATTGCAAAAAATAGGGAAACGGCTGCGCAGTGTATCAGGGAAAAAATGAAAAGAGCCGACGTTTTGTTTAAAAATTAACACAATTTATTAACCATGAATACTGAATAAAAATATGCTTTTCATAAAACTAGTAATTTAAAAGTTAGTAGTATGTATAACTGTATAATGAAACACACCTTGATGAATATAGGTATCGTAGGAAATTTAGGAGCAGCTTATATAAGGAGACTTGTTGAAGATCCGTAATTACTCACAAGGTTTTCACTTGTGGATTCATTTGTATAGATGATAAATGAAAAACGGTCCCAAATAGTGCACAATGTGCCCGTCACAAAGCTGTGTTGCTGTAATGTATACCTCTCCTGTGGGCTGGTCCGAGACCGGGCGTCCCCGGTTCTTGATCCTGCGTTGTCCACTCGTGCTATGCAGCAAGGAGATGGTAAAAGCCGCCGGGCTGATGTAGTACGTGAGACGGATGTAGCTGATAGGAGCCGCGTGCTGGTGTGTGCGGCTTGCGGGAACCGAAGTGCCGGTATGAAAGTCCGTTGGATCTTGGCAGAGAGCTGCTGGTGTAGATACCTGGATCAAGGTGGATGATGAGGCGGGGTCCTAACGCGTTTCGTCACGTATCACGTGACTTTTTCAAAGGTGTATTCCTACCTCTGTGCTCAGCAGTATTTAAAGCCAAAGTGGCTAAGTGTATACAGGTGTACAAGATAAAAGAAGTAATCATTAAGAAACTGTTGTGGTTTAAAACGTCAGCTCATATACTAAAGTGCCTAATAAATTTTAGTAGAGGCAGTTTAGAAATGTCTCAATAAAGTAGTTATAAACATCTACTTCAGTCTATTACAGAATAAACAGCTCATAATATCAGAATGAAAGTAAAAATAAAAAAACAGGAATACAGGTGCAATAAAAATAAACAAATAATAATGATGCATAATATATATGATGATAAAAAGATCTTTGAAGTTCGTTTAAACAATTGTTTGTTTAAATGAACTTCAAAGATCTTTTTATTATCATCTAGTTATGATGTAGATATAATTCTATTAGATTTATGTCTTTTAATTATTATTATTTTTTGTCAATAAACTCATGTCAGATATAGCCAAATGGAGATTCAAATTGTCTGAATTATATATTCTCAGTTATATATATACAGGTTGAGTATCCCATATCCAAATATTCCGAAATACGGAATATTCCGAAATACGGACTTTTTTGAGTGAGAGTGAGATAGTGAAACCTTTGTTTTTTGATGGCTCAATGTACACAAACTTTGTTTAATACACAAAGTTATTAAAAATATTGTATTAAATGACCTTCAGACTGTGTGTATAAGGTGTATATGAAACATAAATGAATTGTGTGAATGTACACACACTTTGTTTAATGCACAAAGTTATAAAAAATATTGGCCATAATTAGCTTCAGGCTGTGTGTATAAGGTGTATATAAAACATAAATGCATTCTGTGCTTAGACTTAGGTCCCATCACCATGATATCTCATTATGGTATGCAATTATTCCAAAATACGGAAAAATCCCATATCCAAAATACCTCTGGTCCCAAGCATTTTGGATAAGGGATACTCAACCTGTATTATGAATCATTATTATTTGTTTATTTTTATTGCACCTGTATTCCTGTTTTTTTATTTTTACTTTCATTCTGATATTATGAGCTGTTTATTCTGTAATAGACTGAAGTAGATGTTTATAACTACTTTATTGAGACATTTCTAAACTGCCTCTACTAAAATTTATTAGGCACTTTAGTATATGAGCTGACATTTTAAACCACAACAGTTTCTTAATGATTACTTCTTTTATCTTGTACACCTGTATACACTTAGCCACTTTGGCTTTAAATACTGCTGAGCACAGAGGTAGGAATACACCTTTGAAAAAGTCACGTGATACGTGACGAAACGCGTTAGGACCCCGCCTCATCATCCACCTTGATCCAGGTATCTACACCAGCAGCTCTCTGCCAAGATCCAACGGACTTTCATACCGGCACTTCGGTTCCCGCAAGCCGCACACACCAGCACGTGGCTCCTATCAGCTACATCCGTCTCACGTACTACATCAGCCCGGCGGCTTTTACCATCTCCTTGCTGCATAGCACGAGTGGACAACGCAGGATCAAGAACCGGGGACGCCCGGTCTCGGACCAGCCCACAGGAGAGGTATACATTACAGCAACACAGCTTTGTGACGGGCACATTGTGCACTATTTGGGACCGTTTTTCATTTATCATCTATACAAATGAATCCACAAGTGAAAACCTTGTGAGTAATTACGGATCTTCAACAAGTCTCCTTATATAAGCTGCTCCTAAATTTCCTACGATACCTATATTCATCAAGGTGTGTTTCATTATACAGTTATACATACTACTAACTTTTAAATTACTAGTTTTATGAAAAGCATATTTTTATTCAGTATTCATGGTTAATAAATTGTGTTAATTTTTAAACAAAACGTCGGCTCTTTTCATTTTTTCCCTGATACACTGCGCAGCCGTTTCCCTGTTTTTTACAGTTAGGGTTAGGCACTAGGGGGAGGGTTAGGCACTTGGGAGAGGGTTAGGTTGTAGGAGGGGACAGTTAGGGTTAGGCACTAGGGGGAGGGTTAGTGTCTAGCACTAGGCAGATGGGTTAAGGTGCATACACACAGTGCGATGTGTTTTTACAATTTTGACTATATAGTCAAAATCGAAGAAAGGTTAGCATATATCGCACCGTGTGTATACAGCTTGCGATACTGATGTGCGCTCTCATAGGGTCGGTTTCGCAAGAAAAAATAGACTGTGCAGGCATGACAATTTTGTACAATCTAGTTTCTAGTATAGTCAAAATTGTATATTGTCAAAACTGTACATAGCCAAAATTGCACCGTGTGTATAGTCAATGGCCCTCATTCCGAGTTGATCGCTCGCTAGCTGCTTTTAGCAGCATTGCACACGCTAGGCCGCCGCCCTTTGGGAGTGTATCTTAGCTTAGCAGAATAGCGAACGAAAGAGTAGCAAAATTGCTACTAAAAATTTTCTTGCAGTTTCTGAGTAGCTCCAGACCTACTCCTAGAATGCGATCACCTCAGTCCGTTTAGTTCCTGGTTTGACATCACAAACACACCCTGCGTTCGGCCAGCCACTCCCCCGTTTCTCCAGCCACTTCTGCGTTTTAGCCTGACACGCCTGCGTTTTTTAGCACACTCCCGGAAAACGCTCAGTTACCTCCCAGAAACGCCCCTTTCCTGTCAATCACTCACCGATCAGCAGTGCGACTGAAAAGCGCCGCACGAACACCAGCAAATCTACTAAGTTTTGTGTTAAATAACTTAGCGCATGCGCGCTGCATACCATGCGCATGTGCATTTTCCACCTAATCGCTGCGTTGCAAAAAACGCCAACGAGCGAACAACTCGGATTGACCACCATTATCCGTGGTTCTGGGCTCTAAGGGAGTTCAAGAGAAATCACAAGGTCAAAATCAGCATTTAGCCAGAATCGCACCGTGTGTATGCACCTTTAGGCTAAAATATCATGTGTCAACCTTTTTTGTGTCATCCATTTGAATGTTAAACTTTTAACCTGCTGACCTAAGTTACTGTTGCCCAATTTTACCTGCCAACCTAATGTCCCTGTCAACCTATTCACTGGCTACCGTACCATCTGGTGTCGACCTATTGACTGTCTATCTTCTTACTGTCTATCTATCAGTCCACACCCTTGGACGTGTGTACACAGCTTTACAATGCCACTTGCCGCCAATCACCTGGAAATACTTCCAATCCTTGCAATTGACTTAATTTTAAATGTCAGATAAGTTCGTAATTTGATCACTCTGCTACTGCACATTGCTGTACACACCATATACTGTACCTATATAACATATACTATACTTATAATAATAAGCTCACGCTATACAGAATTTGTGGCTAAATTGTAAGCACATAATGTGATATAAAAAAGTCCCATTTTAAACAACTTTTTGTTATTGATGTGGTTTGGTCTTGGTGTTTCAGCCATTTCAGCCAGGCCGGTTCTAGTCCTTTTTGCGCCCCGGGCGGGAAATAGGGGCATGGCTTCATACAGGGGGCGTGGTCAGTTACGCCCCCTGTACAGTAGAGTAGCGCCGCTGAAATGCTGTGCGGTGCAAAGGTCCTCTCCATGAAGGGAAACTAGACGCGTAGCGTCTACTTCCCTTCACAGCGGGACCAGCGGGGGGACACAGCGGGCAGCGGGGGGCACAGCAGTAGCGGATCTTGCCATGGTGCGGCGCCCTCCGGATGTGAAGTGTAGTCTTCCCTTTGTCACGATCCGGGTACTGAGACACCGCTTTCTACTAGAGATGAGCGGGTTCGGTTTCTCTGAATCCGAACCCGCACGAACTTCATGTTTTTTTTCACGGGTCCGAGCGACTCGGATCTTCCCGCCTTGCTCGGTTAACCCGAGCGCGCCCGAACGTCATCATGACGCTGTCGGATTCTCGCGAGACTCGGATTCTATATAAGGAGCCGCGCGTCGCCGCCATTTTCACACGTGCATTGAGATTGATAGGGAGAGGACGTGGCTGGCGTCCTCTCCGTTATAGTAGAAAAGAGTAAAGACTGAGTGACTTAGTTATAATTGTGGGGAGGATTGGGGACGGGGAGCAGCTGTTAGGGAGTACAGTGATTTAGATTAGGAGAGAGAGAGAGAGAGAGATTGACCTGATTTACTGGAGCTTAGGAGTACTGTAGAAGAGAGTGCAGAGTTTACTAGTGACTGACCACAGTGACCACCAGACAGTGCAGTTTTATTTAATATATCCGTTCTCTGCCTGAAAAAAACGATACACACAGTGACTCAGTCACATACCATATCTGTGTGCACTGCTCAGCCCAGTGTGCTGCATCATCTATGTATATATTATATATCTGACTGTGCTCAGCTCACACAGCTTATAATTGTGGGGGAGACTGGGGAGCACTGCAGTGCCAGTTATAGGTTATAGCAGGAGCCAGGAGTACAAGACAGTCACATACCATATCTGTGTGCACTGCTCAGCCCAGTGTGCTGCATCATCTATGTATATATTATATATCTGACTGTGCTCAGCTCACACAGCTTATAATTGTGGGGGAGACTGGGGAGCACTGCAGTGCCAGTTATAGGTTATAGCAGGAGCCAGGAGTACATATTATATTAAAATTAAACAGTGCACACTTTTGCTGCAGGAGTGCCACTGCCAGTGTGACTGACCAGTGACCTGACCACACTGACCACCAGTATAGTTAGTAGTATACTATATTGTGATTGCCTGAAAAAGTTAAACACTCGTCGTGTGACTTCACTTGTGTGGTGTTTTTTTTTTTATTCTATAAAAAACTCATTCTGCTGACAGACAGTGTCCAGCAGGTCCGTCATTATATAATATATATACCTGTCCGGCTGCAGTAGTGATATATATATATTTTTTATATCATTATTTATCATCCAGTCGCAGCAGACACAGTACGGTAGTTCACGGCTGTAGCTACCTCTGTGTCGGCACTCGGCAGTCCGTCCATAATTGTATACCACCTAACCGTGGTTTTTTTTTCTTTCTTCTTTATACATACATACTACGACATCTCTTTATCAACCAGTCTATATTAGCAGCAGACACAGTACAGTACGGTAGTTCACGGCTGTGGCTACCTCTGTGTCGGCACTCGGCAGTCCGT
Organism: Pseudophryne corroboree; assembly: GCF_028390025.1. Classification (NCBI taxonomy): domain Eukaryota; kingdom Metazoa; phylum Chordata; class Amphibia; order Anura; family Myobatrachidae; genus Pseudophryne; species Pseudophryne corroboree. The sequence goes on along the minus strand of NC_086444.1, from coordinate 906,061,678 downwards.
CCATAATTGTATACCACCTAACCGTGGTTTTTTTTTCTTTCTTCTTTATACATACATACTACGAATCTCTTTATCAACCAGTCTATATTAGCAGCAGACACAGTACAGTACGGTAGTTCACGGCTGTGGCTACCTCTGTGTCGGCACTCGGCAGTCCGTCCATAATTGTATACCACCTAACCGTGGTTTTTTTTTCTTTCTTCTTTATACGTACATACTACGACATCTCTTTATCAACCAGTCTATATTAGCAGCAGACACAGTACAGTACGGTAGTTCACGGCTGTGGCTACCTCTGTGTCGGCACTCGGCAGTCCGTCCATAATTGTATACCACCTAACCGTGGTTTTTTTTTCTTTCTTCTTTATACATACATACTACGACATCTCTTTATCAACCAGTCTATATTAGCAGCAGACACAGTACAGTACGGTAGTTCACGGCTGTGGCTACCTCTGTGTCGGCACTCGGCAGTCCGTCCATAATTGTATACCACCTAACCGTGGTTTTTTTTTCTTTCTTCTTTATACGTACATACTACGACATCTCTTTATCAACCAGTCTATATTAGCAGCAGACACAGTACAGTACGGTAGTTCACGGCTGTGGCTACCTCTGTGTCGGCACTCGGCAGTCCGTCCATAATTGTATACCACCTAACCGTGGTTTTTTTTTCTTTCTTCTTTATACATACATACTACGACATCTCTTTATCAACCAGTCTATATTAGCAGCAGACACAGTACAGTACGGTAGTTCACGGCTGTGGCTACCTCTGTGTCGGCACTCGGCAGTCCGTCCATAATTGTATACCACCTAACCGTGGTTTTTTTTTCTTTCTTCTTTATACGTACATACTACGACATCTCTTTATCAACCAGTCTATATTAGCAGCAGACACAGTACAGTACGGTAGTTCACGGCTGTGGCTACCTCTGTGTCGGCACTCGGCAGTCCGTCCATAATTGTATACCACCTAACCGTGGTTTTTTTTTCTTTCTTCTTTATACATACATACATACTACGACATCTCTTTATCAACCAGTCTATATTAGCAGCAGACACAGTACAGTACGGTAGTTCACGGCTGTGGCTACCTCTGTGTCGGCACTCGGCAGTCCGTCCATAATTGTATACCACCTAACCCTGGTTTTTTTTTCTTTCTTCTTTATACGTACATACTACGACATCTCTTTATCAACCAGTCTATATTAGCAGCAGACACAGTACAGTACGGTAGTTCACGGCTGTGGCTACCTCTGTGTCGGCACTCGGCAGTCCGTCCATAATTGTATACCACCTAACCGTGGTTTTTTTTTCTTTCTTCTTTATACATACATACTACGACATCTCTTTATCAACCAGTCTATATTAGCAGCAGACACAGTACAGTACGGTAGTTCACGGCTGTGGCTACCTCTGTGTCGGCACTCGGCAGTCCGTCCATAATTGTATACCACCTAACCGTGGTTTTTTTTTCTTTCTTCTTTATACATACATACTACGACATCTCTTTATCAACCAGTCTATATTAGCAGCAGACACAGTACAGTACGGTAGTTCATGGCTGTGGCTACCTCTGTGTCGGCACTCGGCAGTCCGTCCATAATTGTATACCACCTAACCGTGGTTTTTTTTTCTTTCTTCTTTATACGTACATACTACGACATCTCTTTATCAACCAGTCTATATTAGCAGCAGACACAGTACAGTACGGTAGTTCACGGCTGTGGCTACCTCTGTGTCGGCACTCGGCAGTCCGTCCATAATTGTATACCACCTAACCGTGGTTTTTTTTTCTTTCTTCTTTATACATACATACTACGACATCTCTTTATCAACCAGTCTATATTAGCAGCAGACACAGTACAGTACGGTAGTTCACGGCTGTGGCTACCTCTGTGTCGGCACTCGGCAGTCCGTCCATAATTGTATACCACCTAACCGTGGTTTTTTTTTCTTTCTTCTTTATACGTACATACTACGACATCTCTTTATCAACCAGTCTATATTAGCAGCAGACACAGTACAGTACGGTAGTTCACGGCTGTGGCTACCTCTGTGTCGGCACTCGGCAGTCCGTCCATAATTGTATACCACCTAACCGTGGTTTTTTTTTCTTTCTTCTTTATACATACATACTACGACATCTCTTTATCAACCAGTCTATATTAGCAGCAGACACAGTACAGTACGGTAGTTCACGGCTGTGGCTACCTCTGTGTCGGCACTCGGCAGTCCGTCCATAATTGTATACCACCTAACCGTGGTTTTTTTTTCTTTCTTCTTTATACGTACATACTACGACATCTCTTTATCAACCAGTCTATATTAGCAGCAGACACAGTACAGTACGGTAGTTCACGGCTGTGGCTACCTCTGTGTCGGCACTCGGCAGTCCGTCCATAATTGTATACCACCTAACCGTGGTTTTTTTTTCTTTCTTCTTTATACATACATACTACGACATCTCTTTATCAACCAGTCTATATTAGCAGCAGACACAGTACAGTACGGTAGTTCACGGCTGTGGCTACCTCTGTGTCGGCACTCGGCAGTCCGTCCATAATTGTATACCACCTAACCGTGGTTTTTTTTTCTTTCTTCTTTATACGTACATACTACGACATCTCTTTATCAACCAGTCTATATTAGCAGCAGACACAGTACAGTACGGTAGTTCACGGCTGTGGCTACCTCTGTGTCGGCACTCGGCAGTCCGTCCATAATTGTATACCACCTAACCGTGTTTTTTTTTTCTTTCTTCTTTATACATACATACTACGACATCTCTTTATCAACCAGTCTATATTAGCAGCAGACACAGTACAGTACGGTAGTTCACGGCTGTGGCTACCTCTGTGTCGGCACGCGGCAGTCCGTCCATAATTGTATACCACCTAACCGTGGTTTTTTTTTCTTTCTTCTTTATACGTACATACTACGACATCTCTTTATCAACCAGTCTATATTAGCAGCAGACACAGTACAGTACGGTAGTTCACGGCTGTGGCTACCTCTGTGTCGGCACTCGGCAGTCCGTCCATAATTGTATACCACCTAACCGTGGTTTTTTTTTCTTTCTTCTTTATACATACATACTACGACATCTCTTTATCAACCAGTCTATATTAGCAGCAGACACAGTACAGTACGGTAGTTCACGGCTGTGGCTACCTCTGTGTCGGCACTCGGCAGTCCGTCCATAATTGTATACTAGTATCCATCCATCTCCATTGTTTACCTGAGGTGCCTTTTAGTTGTGCCTATTAAAATATGGAGAACAAAAATGTTGAGGTTCCAAAATTAGGGAAAGATCAAGATCCACTTCCACCTCGTGCTGAAGCTGCTGCCACTAGTCATGGCCGAGACGATGAAATGCCAGCAACGTCGTCTGCCAAGGCCGATGCCCAATGTCATAGTACAGAGCATGTCAAATCCAAAACACCAAATATCAGTAAAAAAAGGACTCCAAAACCTAAAATAAAATTGTCGGAGGAGAAGCGTAAACTTGCCAATATGCCATTTACCACACGGAGTGGCAAGGAACGGCTGAGGCCCTGGCCTATGTTCATGGCTAGTGGTTCAGCTTCACATGAGGATGGAAGCACTCAGCCTCTCGCTAGAAAACTGAAAAGACTCAAGCTGGCAAAAGCACCGCAAAGAACTGTGCGTTCTTCGAAATCCCAAATCCACAAGGAGAGTCCAATTGTGTCGGTTGCGATGCCTGACCTTCCCAACACTGGACGTGAAGAGCATGCGCCTTCCACCATTTGCACGCCCCCTGCAAGTGCTGGAAGGAGCACCCGCAGTCCAGTTCCTGATAGTCAGATTGAAGATGTCAGTGTTGAAGTACACCAGGATGAGGAGGATATGGGTGTTGCTGGCGCTGGGGAGGAAATTGACCAGGAGGATTCTGATGGTGAGGTGGTTTGTTTAAGTCAGGCACCCGGGGAGACACCTGTTGTCCGTGGGAGGAATATGGCCGTTGACATGCCTGGTCAAAATACCAAAAAAATCAGCTCTTCGGTGTGGAACTATTTCAACAGAAATGCGGACAACAGGTGTCAAGCCGTGTGTTCCCTTTGTCAAGCTGTAATAAGTAGGGGTAAGGACGTTAACCACCTCGGAACATCCTCCCTTATACGTCACCTGCAGCGCATTCATAATAAGTCAGTGACAAGTTCAAAAACTTTGGGTGACAGCGGAAGCAGTCCACTGACCAGTAAATCCCTTCCTCTTGTAACCAAGCTCACGCAAACCACCCCACCAACTCCCTCAGTGTCAATTTCCTCCTTCCCCAGGAATGCCAATAGTCCTGCAGGCCATGTCACTGGCAATTCTGACGAGTCCTCTCCTGCCTGGGATTCCTCCGATGCATCCTTGCGTGTAACGCCTACTGCTGCTGGCGCTGCTGTTGTTGCTGCTGGGAGTCGATGGTCATCCCAGAGGGGAAGTCGTAAGCCCACTTGTACTACTTCCAGTAAGCAATTGACTGTTCAACAGTCCTTTGCGAGGAAGATGAAATATCACAGCAGTCATCCTGCTGCAAAGCGGATAACTGAGGCCTTGACAACTATGTTGGTGTTAGACGTGCGTCCGGTATCCGCCGTTAGTTCACAGGGAACTAGACAATTTATTGAGGCAGTGTGCCCCCGTTACCAAATACCATCTAGGTTCCACTTCTCTAGGCAGGCGATACCGAAAATGTACACGGACCTCAGAAAAAGACTCACCAGTGTCCTAAAAAAAGCAGCTGGACCCAATGTCCACTTAACCACGGACATGTGGACAAGTGGAGCAGGGCAGGGTCAGGACTATATGACTGTGACAGCCCACTGGGTAGATGTATGGAGTCCCGCCGCAAGAACAGCAGCGGCGGCACCAGTAGCAGCATCTCGCAAACGCCAACTCTTTCCTAGGCAGGCTACGCTTTGTATCACCGCTTTCCAGAATACGCACACAGCTGAAAACCTCTTACGGCAACTGAGGAAGATCATCGCGGAATGGCTTACCCCAATTGGACTCTCCTGTGGATTTGTGGCATCGGACAACGCCAGCAATATTGTGTGTGCATTAAATATGGGCAAATTCCAGCACGTCCCATGTTTTGCACATACCTTGAATTTGGTGGTGCAGAATTATTTAAAAAACGACAGGGGCGTGCAAGAGATGCTGTCGGTGGCCAGAAGAATTGCGGGACACTTTCGGCGTACAGGCACCACGTACAGAAGACTGGAGCACCACCAAAAACTACTGAACCTGCCCTGCCATCATCTGAAGCAAGAAGTGGTAACGAGGTGGAATTCAACCCTCTATATGCTTCAGAGGTTGGAGGAGCAGCAAAAGGCCATTCAAGCCTATACAATTGAGCACGATATAGGAGGTGGAATGCACCTGTCTCAAGCGCAGTGGAGAATGATTTCAACGTTGTGCAAGGTTCTGATGCCCTTTGAACTTGCCACATTTGAAGTCAGTTCAGACACTGCCAGCCTGAGTCAGGTCATTCGCCTCATCAGGCTTTTGCAGAAGAAGCTGGAGACATTGAAGGAGGAGCTAACACGGAGCGATTCCGCTAGGCATGTGGGACTTGTGGATGGAGCCCTTAATTCGCTTAACAAGGATTCACGGGTGGTCAATCTGTTGAAATCAGAGCACTACATTTTGGCCACCGTGCTCGATCCTAGATTTAAAGCCTACCTTGGATCTCTCTTTCCGGCAGACACAAGTCTGCTGGGGTTGAAAGACCTGCTGGTGAGAAAATTGTCAAGTCAAGCGGAACGCGACCTGTCAACATCTCCTCCTTCACATTCTCCCGCAACTGGGGGTGCGAGGAAAAGGCTCAGAATTCCGAGCCCACCCGCTGGCGGTGATGCAGGGCAGTCTGGAGCGACTGCTGATGCTGACATCTGGTCCGGACTGAAGGACCTGACAACGATTACGGATACGGACATGTCATCTACTGGCACTGCATATGATTCTCTCCCCATTGAAAGAATGGTGGAGGATTATATGAGTGACCGCATCCAAGTAGGCACGTCACACAGTCCGTACTTATACTGGCAGGAAAAAGAGGCAATTTGGAGGCCCTTGCACAAACTGGCTTTATTCTACCTAAGTTGCCCTCCCACAAGTGTGTACTCCGAAAGAGTGTTTAGTGCCGCCGCTCACCTTGTCAGCAATCGGCGTACGAGGTTACATCCAGAAAATGTGGAGAAGATGATGTTCATTAAAATGAATTATAATCAATTCCTCCGCGGAGACATTGACCAGCAGCAATTGCCTCCACAAAGTACACAGGGAGCTGAGATGGTGGATTCCAGTGGGGACGAATTGATAATCTGTGAGGAGGGGGATGTACACGGTGATATATCGGAGGATGATGATGAGGTGGACATCTTGCCTCTGTAGAGCCAGTTTGTGCAAGGAGAGATTAATTGCTTCTTTTTTGGTGGGGGTCCAAACCATCCCGTCATTTCAGTCACAGTCGTGTGGCAGACCCTGTCACTGAAATGATGGGTTGGTTAAAGTGTGCATGTCCTGTTTATACAACATAAGGGTGGGTGGGGAGGGTTTTTTGGAAGGGACATCCTGCGTGACACTGCAGTGCCACTCCTAAATGGGCCCGGTGTTTGTGTCGGCCACTAGGGTCGCTTATCTTACTCACACAGTCAGCTACCTCATTGCGCCTCTTTTTTTCTTTGCGTCATGTGCTGTTTGGGGAGGGTTTTTTGGAAGGGACATCCTGCGTGACACTGCAGTGCCACTCCTAGATGGGCCAGGTGTTTGTGTCGGCCACTAGGGTCGCTTAGCTTAGTCATCCAGCGACCTCGGTGCAAATTTTAGGACTAAAAATAATATTGTGAGGTGTGAGGTATTCAGAATAGACTGAAAATGAGTGGAAATTATGGTTTTTGAGGTTAATAATAATATGGGATCAAAATGACCCCCAAATTCTATGATTTAAGCTGTTTTTTAGGGTTTTTTGAAAAAAACACCCGAATCCAAAACACACCCGAATCCGACAAAAAAAATTCGGTGAGGTTTTGCCAAAACGCGGTCGAACCCAAAACACGGCCGCGGAACCGAACCCAAAACCAAAACACAAAACCCGAAAAATTTCAGGCGCTCATCTCTACTTTCTACCTGTTCGGTGTCTCCTGAGGTTGGCTCAGCGTGCCGGGGCTGGGCCTTAGTTATATTTATGGCCTGCACACAGTATATGTACTCACGGAGGTGAACACTTTTAGTCATAGTTGCCTACCCTGCAGCATCCTGCGGGAGACTCCAGTTTTAGTGTGTAATCTCCTGCTGTCTGCATTGTAATTAAAAAAAACTTTTCACTACAGCTCAACTCAGCCTGTGCAATTTAGATTTCATTTTGAGCACACTCCACCCATATCTAAATCTCCCTGCACATGTTACATTTGCCCCACCTGCAGCGCAATATGGTTTTGCCCAATTGCAAACTTTTTTGGTTTGCTAACAAACCTAAATAAGGCTCATAGTACTGAGTGAGAAGAAAAGAAATACCAAGTTGAATAGTTGAAAACAAGAAATCCGGTATTACAGACAGAAATGTTATTATGAAAAAATGTTTAAACATTTCCCAAAATATATTGTTACTAATGTTATATAGAAATGTCTTGCAACAAGCATTTAAACATGGACATGCCCATATATAGAACTAGACATGACCCCTCATTCTACTACAATCTCCATGAAACTAAAGTATGTTAGTAGTATGCATTTAATGCTAATTACACTGCCTGTGCATTTGCCTGCTATTCTGGCTAATTGATATCTTTGTTAATTAACCTAGACTGTTTACCTGATTACTCTGACATCTCCAGCTACAAACACAACTTGCATCCTGGACTCTGCTTTGACTTCTGCCTGCCGTGAACTTGGATTCTGTCTTATTCTGTCCACTCCTAACCTTGACCACACTTGCCTGATGCCTGCCCAGATCTTATTTTATCTACTAACCCACTTGCAGCCTAATGGGCCGAAACTAGGATTTTTGTCACCCGGGGCAAGGCAGTAATTTGGCGTCCCCTCCCTCCCCACCTCAAAAAACCCCCACACAAAACAAAAAAACAGACAAACCCTATCACACTAAAATAATCAGATTATCAAAAGTTTTGAAAAAAGAGACAATATTGAACAATATTCTTCTCTGTGCCATAAATGCCCTATGCATCACATGCCCCGCCAGCGTGATCAACTACATGTCCCTCTGTGTTTCCCCATACATTGCACTATATCATAACACTTCATCACTGCACTACATCGCTATACTACATCCCCTACACGCTGAAATACATCACTACACTACATGCCCCTATGCACTGCACTACATACCCTATATGCTATACTAAATCGTTACGCTACATCCCCTTATATGCTACAACACTAAAGTGCACTTCATGCCCCTTTTTACTGCAATACATTGCTACACTATATACCCTATATGGTACACTTTATCACTGCACTACACCACACTATAAGCTGCACCAAATCCCCCCATCCGGGAGGCAAAGCGGGGGGTTGATATTGCTAACTGGGAGTACAGTGCGCTTCTATAGCTTGTACGGTGCACCGCACGCTAGTCGCAGCACTGCATAGCAAAGAAGAGAGTTTAAGACAGAAGCCAACATAGGAGAGATCCCAGGTACTGGAGCTCACCCGCACAGTGTTGCAGCCAGCTGCGGGCAGACAGGTGGGTCAGATACATTGCCCTGGGAGCTGTCTGATGTCTCACTGGAGCAGCACGGCACTACCAGTAAAAAAAAAAAAAAAAACTTTCTCTGTAACTCCTTGGCGCCCCCTCAAATCCTGCACCCGGGGCACATGCCCCCTTAAAGAGAGAGGCCACCTTCCCGGTCACAGTTACATTTGTTATATATAGGAGTGTAGCTACCATAGGTACTGTGACTGCCTACCAGTGCAATGCCTCAACTACTGGTGTGATCTCCACCTCCTGTGACACAATCCTCCTACTGGTGCAGTGACTGCCTACCAGTGCAATGCCTCACCTACTGGTGTGATCTCCACCTCCTGTGACATGATCCTCCTGTTGGTGCTGTGACTGCCTACCAGTGCAATGCCTCACCTACTGGTGTGATCTCCACCTCCTGTGACATGATCCTCCTGTTGGTGCTGTGACTGCCTACCAGTGCAATGCCTCACCTACTGTTGTGATCTCCACCTCCTGTGACATGATCCTCCTGTTGGTGCTGTGACTGCCTACCAGTGCAATGCCTCACCTACTGGTGTGATCTCCACCTCCTGTGACATGATCCTCCTGTTGGTGCTGTGACTGCCTACCAGTGCAATGCCTCACCTACTGTTGTGATCTCCACCTCCTGTGACATGATTCTCCTGCAGGTGATGTGACTACCTACCAGTGTAATGCCCCACCTACTGGTGTGATCTCCACCTCCTGTGACAAGATCCTCCTGCTGGTGCTGTGACTGCCTACCAGTGTAATGCCTCACCCACCGGTGTGATCTCCACCTCCTGTGACACGATCCTCCTGCTGGTGCTGTGACTGCCTACCAGTACAATGCCTCACCTACTGGTGTGATCTCCACCTCCTGTGACATGATCCTCCTGTTGGTGCTGTGACTGCCTACCAGTGCAATGCCTCACCTACTGTTGTGATCTCCACCTCCTGTGACATGATCCTCCTGTTGGTGCTGTGACTGCCTACCAGTGCAATGCCTCACCTACTGTTGTGATCTCCACCTCCTGTGACATGATCCTCCTGTTGGTGCTGTGACTGCCTACCAGTGCAATGCCTCACCTACTGTTGTGATCTCCACCTCCTGTGACATGATTCTCCTGCAGGTGATGTGACTACCTACCAGTGTAATGCCCCACCTACTGGTGTGATCTCCACCTCCTGTGACATGATCCTCCTGCTGGTGCTGTGACTGCCTACCAGTGTAATGCCTCACCCACCGGTGTGATCTCCACCTCCTGTGACACGATCCTCCTGCTGGTGCTGTGACTGCCTACCAGTACAATGCCTCACCTACTGGTGTGATCTCCACCTCCTGTGACATGATCCTCCTGTTGGTGCTGTGACTGCCTACCAGTGCAATGCCTCACCTACTGTTGTGATCTCCACCTCCTGTGACATGATCCTCCTGTTGGTGCTGTGACTGCCTACCAGTGCAATGCCTCACCTACTGTTGTGATCTCCACCTCCTGTGACATGATCCTCCTGTTGGTGCTGTGACTGCCTACCAGTGCAATGCCTCACCTACTGTTGTGATCTCCACCTCCTGTGACATGATTCTCCTGCAGGTGATGTGACTACCTACCAGTGTAATGCCCCACCTACTGGTGTGATCTCCACCTCCTGTGACAAGATCCTCCTGCTGGTGCTGTGACTGCCTACCAGTGTAATGCCTCACCCACCGGTGTGATCTCCACCTCCTGTGACACGATCCTCCTGCTGGTGCTGTGACTGCCTACCAGTACAATGCCTCACCTACTGGTGTGATCTCCACCTCCTGTGACATGATCCTCCTGTTGGTGCTGTGACTGCCTACCAGTACAATGCCTCATCCACTGGTGTGATCTCCACCTCCTGTGACACGATCCTCCTGCTGGTGCTGTGACTGCCTACCAGTACAATGCCTCACCCACCGGTGTGATCTCCACCTCCTGTGACACTATCCTCCTGCTGGTGCTGTGACTGCCTACCAGTACAATGCCTCACCTACTGGTGTGATCTCCACCTCCTGTGACATGATCCTCCTGTTGGTGCTGTGACTGCCTACCAGTACAATGCCTCATCCACTGGTGTGATCTCCACCTCCTGTGACACGATCCTCCTGCTGGTGCTGTGACTGCCTACCAGTACAATGCCTCACCCACCGGTGTGATCTCCACCTCCTGTGACACTATCCTCCTGCTGGTGCTGTGACTGCCTACCATGCTGCATTAGCCTTGCTTACTACCACTGTGGGTAATACTAACAATTTGCATAAGCCCAATTTGTGTTGGGCCCCGCTTATAGTTGACTTACTCCAACCTATATGAGACCACTTTTCATATACGTATTTCCTGGGCCACTTTACGTTCCCAATCCGCCCCTGTCTGGCATGGAAGAAATGTGAATGATAAATCAATGTAAATGTACCAGGAGGTATTGACAAGCCTTTATAACATTATCTTATACTGTGAATTTCTTACCCTGTTTCCAAGACAATTAATTAATTTAACTTATTAATTAAGTGAAAGGAAGACATGATATTTTCCGGGAGATGTATCAAGCCGTGGAGAGAGATAAAGTTGAGTATTTGCCCAAATCAAATGAAGCTTCTAACTACAGGTATCATTTCATGTACTGTGCTGGATAAGTGACAGAAGATGATTGGGTGGTTTGGACATCTGCACTTTATCTCTCTCCAAGGCTTGATACATCTCCCTAAGAGTGCTGTATATAAAATATATGTCTGGCTGCTATATAGCAGGCCAGGAGCACCAGCAGGACAGTAGAGTAAGGGGGACATTTACTAAGCAGTGATAAGAGCGGAGAAGTGAGCCAGTGGAGAAGTGCCCATGGCAACATATCAGCACTGAAGTAACATCTATAATTTGCATACTATAAAATTATACAGAGCTGCTGATTGGTTCATGGTGCAACTTCTCTACTGGCTCACTTCTCCGCTCTTATCACTGCTTAGTAAATGTCCCCCTAACAGTCATATCAGTAATAATTTGCGTACCTGTGAAATTAGCATTCAGTAAAGACGGGAGACTCAGTCAATGAATATATAAAACATTTTTTAGTTTATGTTAAAATATAAAAAGTTTATTAAGTGGAATATTTAATAAATAATATTTGTGAGACATCTCCAAAAACAGTCGGTTTTGGGGGCTGCCCACAAATATTAACCAGCCCCTAAATGTATGTATTGGGGACTGCAATAAATATTTGAGATATCTATTGCATTCCTCCTATTTTGAACACAAAAGCAGCCACCAAAAGTTTCTACGGCAGATGGTAAACTGTGAAACTCACCAAGCTCCAGAATGCAAAGCATTTCTGAGCTTGGCCCGGCAGCTAATGCCATTTCTAAATGGCTTTTGTAGCCTGTGGGCTACATTATGCAATAATTCCCAGGAGAAGGATGCCTGGGATCCCTCTGCATTACTGTCTGCTCTCACATATGCAGTCTGAGGATTGCACATGAGAACTAGCGCAGCCGGGGTCTAAACCCAGAAGTAAAGTGATCGCATTAGCAAATATTTTACTTCTTATACATTGCAGGGATGGGCATGAGATTGGTACTCATTATGGCATAAAAGCTACACCTCTGGACTCATGAAGAGTCATCCTTCAGCACTCAGGAGAGGAAAAACCCCCTTGGGGGGAAACCTCTGGGTAACCATGGCCTCGGGATTGCCCTTCCCTATGGGCATTAATAGGTGTACTAATAGAGGGGTCAGTATGCTATCCCAGTCAGTGCCAGATTAAGGTCCTCATGGGCCTGGAGCTGTAATTTATGAAGGGCCTATTGTGCGCCGTTGCAGGGGGTGTGACCAGCGTGGTGGGGGTGTGACTACCGATATGGGGGTGTGGTGTGGCTAGCACCATGGAGGGCATAGCTACCCACCTACCTAACTATGGTTTATTTTTATGCTGCGAGCTAACGTACCGGTATATACGGTATTTGGATTGTGGGAGGAAACCCACGCCAGTATGGGGAGAATATACAAACTCCACGCAGTTAGGGACATGGTGGGAATCAAACCCATGACTTTAGTGCTGTAAGGCAGCAAAGCTAACCATCACACCATCCGTAGACCTATTAGTGGTAGCAGTCCAATCCGCAAGGAAATTTTTTCCCCAGAACATTTACAAAATACTATCCCATGACTAAACTCATTAATGAGCATGCACTGCTATGGTTTTTTCTAATATGCATTTTCAGTTTCTTTAAAACATGCCACTACCATGTAAAAAAAATAAATATGCATTAACGAATATGGTAAAAACCAGGATACAAAAAACAAAACAAAAACAGACAGAATATAATTTGAAGTTTCCAATTAGCTTCATTAGTCACACCCGCTCCCCGCACACACTACACTACCCCTAACCCTGCACCCGCTCCCCGTACACACTACACTACCCCTAATCCTGCACCAGCTCCCCGTACACACTCCACTACTCCTAATCATGCACCAGCTCCCCGTACACACTGCCCCTAACTCTGCACCCACTCCCCGTACACACTACACTACCCCTAACCCTGCACCCGCGCCCCGTACACACTACACAACTCCCTACCCTGCACCTGCTCCCCACACACACTACCCCTAACCCTGCTGGGGGCGTATTAATGAGCAATAGGGGCATGGTCACCTATGTAATCTGTGAAGGGTGGGTCAGGGTGACAAGGCCGCTAGCAGGATGGTCGCTGTGTCACTAATATACTGAGCACAGTCAGTACCTCACTCCTGCTGCCGCCGACCCCCGCCACTTGCTGTACAGTGCATAGAGCCATAGCAAACAGTCCCCTCATGTGATATGGCCGCCTATGCACAGCAGCGTACAGCCGTATCACAGATTGCGTATCTTTTAATTGTGTCCTACAGGGCTTCCGTAGCCCTGTAGGACACACAGTAAGAGCCCACATGGCTGCCGCCGCGCACACTGGACCACCTGTGCCCTTTTGCAATGGAGTAGGCTGCGTCCCGTGGCGATAGCACAGCCCAGGGGGCACCTGGCACTCTGCCCCCCTGGCCAGCCCGCCACTGGACTGGACTGAGGGTTCTAGGTGGGAGGGTACTGGGATGGGTGCAGTGGGCTGTTTGGGGAGGGAAGGCAGGGAGACACTGGGATGGGGATCAGTAATGGTGGGGACAGTGAGCTGGAGAAGGGGCAGACACTGGATGGGTACACTAACCTGCTGCACCTGCGCATTCACGTTCACAACAGCCTCTTGAGCAGCTCTTCCTGCATCATCTGCCATACAGTGTGGGACGGATACAGTGTGGGACCAATACAGTGCGGGTGGGATACAGTGCGGGTGGGATACAGTGCGGGAGGGATACAGTACGGGTGGGATACAATGTGGGATCGATACAGTGTGGGACGGATACAGTGCGGGTGGGATACAGTGTGGGACGGATACAGTGTGGGACGGATACAGTGTGGGACCGATACAGTGCGGGTGGGATACAGTGCGGGACGGATACAGTGTGGGAGGGATACAGTACGGGTGGGATACAATGTGGGATGGATACAGTGTGGGACGGATAGAGTGCGGGTGGGATACAGTGTAGGACGGATACAGTGCGGGTGGGATACAGTGCGGGACGGATACAGTGTGGGAGGGATACAGTACGGGTGGGATACAATGTGGGATGGATACAGTGTGGGACGGATACAGTGCGAGTGGGATATAGTGTGGGACGGATACAGTGCGGGTGGGATACAGTGTGGGACGGATACAGTGTGGGACCGATACAGTGCGGGTGGGATACAGTGCGGGACGGATACAGTGTGGGAGGGATACAGTACGGGTGGGATACAATGTGGGATGAATACAGTGTGGGACGGATACAGTGTGGGTGGGATACAGTGTGGGACGGATACAGTGCGGGTGGGATACAGTGCGGGACGGATACAGTGTGGGAGGGATACAGTATGGGTGGGATACAATGTGGGATGGATACAGTGTGGGACGGATACAGTGCGGGTGGGATATAGTGTGGGACGGATACAGTGCGGGTGGGATACAGTGCGGGACGGATACAGTGCAGGACCGATACAGTGCGGGTGGGATACAGTGCGGGACGGATACAGTGCGGGACGGATACAGTGCGGGTGGGATACAGTGCGGGTGGGATACAGTGCGGGTGGGATACAGTGCGGGTGGGATACAGTGCGGGTGGGATACAATGTGGGATGGATACAGTGTGGGACGGATACACTGTGGGTGGAATACAGTGCGGGGGGGATACAGTGCGGGTGGGATACAGTGCGGGTGGGATACAGTGCGGGACGGATACAGTGCGGGAGGGATACAGTGCGGGAGGGATACAATATGGGATGGATACAGTGTGGGACGGATACAGTGCGGGAGGGATACAGTGCAGGTGGGATACAATGTGGGATGGATACAGTGCGGGAGGGATACAATGTGGGACGGATACAGTGCGGCTGGGATACAGTGTGGGTGGGATACAGTGCGGGTGGGATACAGTGTGGGTGGGATACAGTGCGGGTGGGATGCAGTGCGGGTGGGATACAGTGCGGGTGGGATACAGTGTGGGACGGATACAGTGCGGGAGGGATACAGTACGGGTGGGATACAATATGGGATGGATACAGTGTGGGACGGATACAGTGCGGGAGGGATACAGTGCAGGTGGGATACAATGTGGGACGGATACAGTGCGGAAGGGATACAATGCGGGTGGGGTACAGTGCGGGTGGGATACAGTGTGGGTAGGACACAGTGTGGGTGGGATACAGTGCAGGTGGGATACAGTGTGGGTAGGACACAGTGTGGGTGGGATACAGTGCGGGAGGGATACAGTACGGGTGTGATACAATATGGGATGGATACAGTGTGGGACGGATACAGTGCGGAAGGGATACAGTGCAGGTGGGATACAATGTGGGACGGATACAGTGCGGGTGGAATACAGTGCGGGACGGATACAGTGCGGGACGGATACAGTGCGGGTGGGATACAGTGCGGGTGGGATACAGTGCGGGACGGATACAGTGCGGGACTGATACAGTGCGGGTGGGATACAGTGCGGGTGGGATACAATGTGGGATGGATTCAGTGTGGGACAGATACAGTACGGGTGGGATACAATATGGGATGGATACAGTGTGGGACGGATACAGTGCGGGAGGGATACAGTGCGACGGATACAGTGCGGGACCGATACAGTGCGGGTGGGATACAGTGCGGGTGGGATACAGTGCGGGACGGATACAGTGCGGGACCGATACAGTGCGGGTGGGATACAGTGCGGGTGGGATACAATGTGGGATGGATACAGTGTGGGACGGATACAGTGCAGGTGGGATACAGTGTGGGTGGGATATAGTGCGGGTGGGATACAGTGCGGGTGGGATACAGTGCGGGACGGATACAGTGCGGGAGGGATACAGTACGGGTGGGATACAATATGGGATGGATACAGTGTGGGACGGATACAGTGCGGGAGGGATACAGTGCAGGTGGGATACAATGTGGGAGGGATACAGTGCGGGAGGGATACAATGCGGGTGGGATACAATGTGGGACGGATACAGTGCAGGTGGGATACAGTGTGGGTAGGACACAGTGTGGGTGGGATACAGTGCGGGTGGGATACAGTGTGGGTGGGATACAGTGCGGGACGGGTACAGTGTGGGACGGATACAGTGCGGGAGGGATACAGTACGGGTGGGATACAATATGGGATGGATACAGTGTGGGACGGATACAGTGCGGGAGGGATACAGTGCAGGTGGGATACAATGTGGGAGGGATACAGTGCGGGAGGGATACAATGCGGGTGGGATACAATGTGGGACGGATACAGTGCAGGTGGGATACAGTGTGGGTAGGACACAGTGTGGGTGGGATACAGTGCGGGTGGGATACAGTGCGGGTGGGATACAGTGCGGGTGGGATACAGTGTGGGACGGATACAGTGCGGGAGGGATACAGTACGGGTGGGATACAATATGGGATGGATACAGTGTGGGACGGATACAGTGCGGGAGGGATACAGTGCAGGTGGGATACAATGTGGGACGGATACAGTGCGGGAGGGATACAATGCGGGTGGGATACAGTGCGGGTGGGATACAGTGTGGGTAGGACACAGTGTGGGTGGGATACAGTGCAGGTGGGATACAGTGTGGGTAGGACACAGTGTGGGTGGGATACAGTGCGGGAGGGATACAGTACGGGTGGGATACAATATGGGATGGATACAGTGTGGGACGGATACAGTGCGGGAGGGATACAGTGCAGGTGGGATACAATGTGGGACGGATACAGTGCGGGACGGATACAGTGCGGGTGGGATACAGTGCGGGTGGGATACAGTGCGGGACGGATACAGTGCGGGACCTATACAGTGCGGGTGGGATACAGTGCGGGTGGGATACAATGTGGGATGGATACAGTGTGGGACGGATACAGTACGGGTGGGATACAATATGGGATGGATACAGTGTGGGACGGATACAGTGCGGGAGGGATACAGTGCGGGACGGATACAGTGCGGGACCGATACAGTGCGGGTGGGATACAGTGCGGGTGGGATACAGTGCGGGATGGATGCAGTGCGGGTGGGATACAGTGCGGGTGGGATACAGTGCGGGTGGGATACAGTGCGGGTGGGATACAATGTGGGATGGATACAGTGTGGGACGGATACAGTGCGGGTAGGATACAGTGTGGGTGGGATACAGTGCGGGTGGGATACAGTGCGGGTGGGATACAGTGCGGGACGGATACAGTGCGGTACCGATACAGTTCGGGTGGGATACAGTGCGGGTGGGATACAGTGCGGGTGGGATACAGTGCGGGTGGGATACAATGTGGGATGGATACAGTGTGGGACGGATACAGTGCGGGTGGGATACAGTGTGGGTGGGATACAGTGCGGGTGGGATACAGTGTGGGTGGGATACAGTGCGGGTGGGATGCAGTGCGGGTGGGATACAGTGCGGGTGGGATACAGTGTGGGACGGATACAGTGCGGTAGGGATACAGTACGGGTGGGATACAATATGGGATGGATACAGTGTGGGACGGATACAGTGCGGGAGGGATACAGTGCAGGTGGGATACAATGTGGGACGGATACAGTGCGGGAGGGATACAATGCGGGTGGGGTACAGTGCGGGTGGGATACAGTGTGGGTAGGACACAGTGTGGGTGGGATACAGTGCAGGTGGGATACAGTGTGGGTAGGACACAGTGTGGCTGGGATACAGTGCAGGTGGGATACAGTGTGGGTGGGATACAGTGCAGATCAGAAGATACAGATGGTGTGTGGGACAAAGGGAAGCAAGCTCTCCCCCCGACGCATACCTGATTTAAATTGTAGAGAGTTATGCTGTGCGTTGGTGGGCAGAGAGGGGAGGACGTTGGTCTCAGGCAGCGATTGGATAAGATCGCTGCCAGCGGTGAGAGACTGACTGCCCACTCATTTTTAAAAACAGGGTCAAAAACTGCCTATCTCTGAATCTCTGATATCACATGCTTGTCTTCTAATCTCTCACAGGATCTTTCTTTACTTTTCTAACATAACTTAATCATCTACCTGTCTATCTCAGGTGCATTACTGTTCCCCAGCTGCACTCCTTCCTTACATTCCCCCTTTCACTTTCCCTCCCATGTTACTTCTCTCTCTCTTACCTTTTCCTGCCTCTGCTCAGTATAGTAGTGTGTGACATGGATGGCAGCAGTGTTGAGTCCTGGCCCCGCCCCCTGCACGATGTCATGCAGTGGGCGGGGCTTGCAGCAGTGTCGAGTCCTGGCCCCGCCCCCTGCACGATGTCATGCAGTGGGCGGAGCTTGCAGTATCAGGAAGTGCTGCACAGCCCACTGACTGAGCCCAGCCACCGAGCACCAGCACAGGCTGCAGCATCAGGGATACTGGCTGCGCAGGGTGCTGTTACCATACGCTGCCTGATCGGGATTGAGCTCCGATCACGGCAGGCGGACCAGTGGAGGGGTAAGCGCAGTCCTCTGTGGGGACAACGCTATGTAGCCAGTGTTTTTTTTACTGTTAACACTGGCTGCATTGCAGGAGATCCTGTGGGCCTATTTTCAATGGGGGGCCTGGAGCTGCAGCTCCATCCGCCCCATTGTTAATCCGGCCCTGATCCCAGTGCATGAGATCCCGGTGGTTGTCATACCGATGTCGGGATCCCAGTACGGAAAAGACTGATAGGGGTTAGTAAAGGGTGTTCTCCCCTCTCCCCACCCCCTAACCCTGCCTGTCCGCAGTCTTACCCTAACCTCCCCCCTTTGTGCCTAACCCTCCCGCGGAGGTGCCTAATCCTAACCTCCGTCCCTGCTGCCTAAACCTAACCCTCCCTTCCACGCAGCCTAACCACTCCTGGGGGTGCCTAACCCACCCATACCCACATCCTAAACCTATGTTCCCCCCACCCGCAGCCTAACCCTATCCTCCCCCCACCCGCAGCCTAATCCTAACCCCCTGCCTGATACCTAACCCTAACCTTCCCTTCCCCGCAGCCTAACCACCCCCGGGGGTGCCTAACCCTAACCAACCCTACCTGCTGCCTAATCCTAACTTCTCCCCACCCACAGTCTAAACCTAACCCCCCGCCTGATGCCTAAAGCTAATCTCCCCACCTGATGCCTAAACCTAACCCTCCCTCCCCCTAGTGATGTGCACCGGACATTTTTCGGGTTTTGTGTTTTGGTTTTGGATTCGGTTCCGCGCCGTGTTTTGGATTCGGACGCGTTTTGGCAAAACCTCCCTGAAAGTTTTTTGTCGGATTCGGGTGTGTTTTGGATTCGGGTGTTTTTTTACAAAAACCCCTCAAAAACAGCTTAAATCATAGAATTTGGGGGTCATTTTGATCCCATAGTATTATTAACCTCAATAACCATAATTTCCACTCATTTCCAGTCTATTCTGAACACCTCACACCTCACAATATTATTTTTAGTCCTAAAATTTGCACTGAGGTCGCTGAATGACTAAGCTAAGCGACCCAAGTGGCCGACACAAACATCTGGCCCATCTAGGAGTGGCACTGCAGTGTCAGACAGGATGGCACTTCAAAAAATAGTCCCCAAACAGCACATGATGCAAAGAAAAAAGAGGTGCACCAAGGTCGCTCTGTGACTAAGGTAAGCGACCCAAGTGGCCGACACAAACACCTGGCCCATCTAGGAGTGGCACTGCAGTGTCAGACAGGATGGCAGATTTAAAAAATAGTCCCCAAACAGCACATGATGCAAAGAAAAAAAGAGGTGCAATGAGGTAGCTGTGTGACTAAGCTAAGCGACCCAAGTGGCCGACACAAACACCTGGCCCATCTAGGAGTGGCACTGCAGTGTCAGACAGGGTGGCACTTCAAAAAATAGTCCCCAAACAGCACATGTTGGAAAGAAAAAAAGAGGTGCACCAAGTTCGCTGTGTGACTAAGCTAAGCGACCCAAGTGGCCGACACAAACACCTGGCCCATCTAGGAGTGGCACTGCAGTGTCAGACAGGATGGCACTTCAAAAAATAGTCCCCAAACAGCACATGATGCAAAGAAAAAAAGAGGTGCACCAAGGTCGCTGTGTGACTAAGCTAAGCGACCCAAGTGGCCGACACAAACACCTGGCCCATCTAGGAGTGGCACTGCAGTGTCAAACAGGATGGCACTTCAAAAAATAGTCCCCAAACAGCACATGATGCAAAGAAAAAAAGAGGTGCATCAAGGTCGCTGTGTGACTAAGCTAACCGACCCAAGTGGCCGACACAAACACCTGGCCCATCTAGGAGTGGCACTGCAGTGTCAGACAGGATGGCACTTCAAAAAATAGTCCCCAAACAGCACATGATGGAAAGAAAAAAAGAGGTGCACCAAGTTCGCTGTGTGACTAAGCTAAGCGACCCAAGTGGCCGACACAAACACCTTGCCCATCTAGGAGTGGCACTGCAGTTTTCTAACGAGAGGATGAGTGCTTCCATCCTCATGTGAATCTGAACCACTAGCCATGAACATAGGCCAGGGCCTCAGCCGTTCCTTGCCACTCCGTGTCGTAAATGGCATATTGGCAAGTTTACGCTTCTCATCAGACGCTTTTAATTTTGATTTTTGGGTCACTTTACTGAACTTTTGTTTTTTGGATTTTACATTCTCTCTACTATGACATTGGGAATCGGCCTTGGCAGACGACGTTGATGGCATTTCAACCTCTCGGCAATGACTAGTGGCAGCAGCTTCAGCACGAAGTGGAAGTGGATCTTGATCTTTCCCTATTTTACCCTCCACATTTTTGTTCTCCATTTTTTAATGTGTGGAATTATATGCCAGTAATATATCAATAGCAATGGCCTAATGTACCGTACTGCTATATATTATATACTGGTGGTCAGCAAAATTATGCACTGTCCTCCTACTACTGCGCACAACAACTAAAATGCACCATAGGTATGGATGGATAGTATACTTGACGACACAGAGGTAGGTAGAGCAGTGGACTACTGTACCATACTGCTATATATTATATACTGGTGGTCAGCAAAATTATGCACTGTCCTCCTACTACTGCGCACAACAACTAAAATGCACCACAGGTATGGATGGATAGTATACTTGAAGACACAGAGGTAGGTAGAGCAGTGGACTACTGTACCGTACTGCTATATATTATATACTGGTGGTCAGCAAAATTCTGCACTGTCCTCCTACTACTGCGCACAACTACTAAAATGCACCACTGGTATGGATGGATAGTATACTTGACGACACAGAGGTAGGTAGAGCAGTGGACTACTGTACCGTACTGCTATATATTATATACTGGTGGTCAGCAAAATTCTGCACTGTCCTCCTCCTACTGCGCACAACAACTAAAATGCACCACAGGTATGGATGGATAGTATACTTGACAACACAGAGGTAGGTAGAGCAGTGGACTACTGTACCGTACTGCTATATATTATATACTGGTGGTCAGCAAAATTATGCACTGTCCTCCTACTACTGCGCACAACAACTAAAATGCACCACAGGTATGGATGGATAGTATTTTTGACGACACAGAGGTAGGTAGAGCAGTGGACTACTGTACCGTACTGCTATATATTATATACTGCTGGTCAGCAAAATTATGCACTGTCCTCCCACTACTGCGCACAACAACTAAAATGCACCACAGGTATGGATGGATAGTATACTTGACGACACAGAGGTAGGTAGAGCAGTGGACTACTGTACCGTACTGCTATATATTATATACTGGTGGTCAGCAAAATTATGCACTGTCCTCCTACTACTGCGCACAACAACTAAAATGCACCACAGGTATGGATGGATAGTATTTTTGACGACACAGAGGTAGGTAGAGCAGTGGACTACTGTACCGTACTGCTATATATTATATACTGCTGGTCAGCAAAATTATGCACTGTCCTCCCACTACTGCGCACAACAACTAAAATGCACCACAGGTATGGATGGATAGTATACTTGACGACACAGAGGTAGGTAGAGCAGTGGACTACTGTACCATACTGCTATAATACTGGTGGTCACTGGTCAGCAAAATTCTGCACTGCCCTCCTACTATATACTACAATGCAGCACAGATATGGAGCGTTTTTCAGGCAGAGAATGTAGATATTTTCAGCACACTAAGCACAGATATTTGCAAGCACACTGAGCACAGATAATTGCAGCACACTGAACACAACTGAGAGAACGCTACACACGTCCTCTCCCTATCATCTCCAATGCACGAGTGAAAATGGCGGCGACGCGCGGCTCCTTATATAGAATACGAATCTCGCGAGAATCCGATAGCGGGATGATGAGTTCGGGCGCGCTCGGGTTAACCGAGCAAGGCGGGAGGATCCGAGTCTGCCTCGGACCCGTGTAAAATGAGTGAAGTTCGGGGGGGGGGGTTCGGATTCCGAGGAACCGAACCCGCTCATCTCTACCTCCCCCGCAGCCTAACCACCCCCGGGGGTCCCTAACCCACCCTACCCGCAGCCTAACCCTATCCTTCCCCCAACCACAGCCTAACCCTAACCCCTCCGCCAGATGCCTAACCCTCTCCCCACCCCCTAACCCCACCTGTCTGCAGTCTCACCCTAACCTCCCCCTTTGTGCCTAACCCTCCTGCGGAGGTGCCTAATCCTAACCTCCGTCCCTGCTGCCTAAACCTAACCCTACCTCTCCCGCAGACTAACCACCCCCCATCCCTGCTGCCTAAATCTAACCCTCCCTCCCTCGCAGCCTAACCACTCCTGCGGAGGTGCCTAACCCTAACTCACCCTACCCGCAGTCTAATGCTAACCTCCCCCCACACGCAGCCTAAACCTAACCCAGCGCCTGACGCCTAAACTTAACCCCCCGCCTGATGCCTAACCCTCCTTCTTCCCCCGCAGCTTAACCACCCCCATGGGTGCCTAACCCTAACCCACCATAACGACAGCCTAACCCTAACCTTCCCCCATGCACAGCCTATACTTAACCCCCCCGCTTGACACCTAAACCTAATCCCCCCGCCTAAACATAACCCTCCCTCCCCCGCAGCCTAACCACCCCCGGCGGTGCCTAATCCTAAACTCCCCCCACCCGCAGCCTAATCTTAACCCCCCGCCTAACGCCTAAACCTAACCCTCCCGTCTGATGCCTAAACCTAACCTTCCCTCCCATACAGCCTAACCTCCCCCGGGGTGCCTAACCCACCCTATTCGCACCCTAACCCTAACCTCCTCCCACCTGCTGCATAACCCTAACCCCCCGCCTGATGCCTAAACCTAACCTTCCTGCATGACTCGTAAACCTAACCCTCCCTCCCCCGCAGCCTAACCACCCCCCTTCCCCCATGTGCCTGATGCCTAAACCTTACCCCCCTTGCCCAGCCCTAAATCTAAGATCGTGGGGATATGGGCGTCGGTATCCTTGCCCATTTGGAGTTCCAACGTCGGGATTCTGAAGAGTGTCGGGATCCCAGTGTCAGTATTCTAACTGCCGTAAGCCCAACAGCCGGCATCTTTACGGCATTTCCTAATAGGGCAGCTATTCAGGGATCACCCACTACGTGTAGACGAAGAGGAAGAGATGAAAAATCATTGTTAGTGGGTGAACAAGCAGAGAGACAAACTGCAAACAGTGGTGTGGTCGTGTAGAGAGAAAAATCTCTCTATGTAACTATGTTACTCTAACTACTGAGGACATGGAAAATACCTAAAATAAGGATAGTTAACCCAAAGGGCCTATTGTTTTTATACAATATACACATTGGGGGGGATAAGTCCCTTCTTATAGTAATTAGTGGGTACCATCAGAAAATAAATTTGACCAGTAAATAATAAAAGCTATAAATTGCTAACATTTAGGGGTCAATCCAATTAGGTACGAGTTACCATTGCTGGGACGTTTCAACAGCATTCAAACTCACACCCTTCGTGGCCAGCTTCAGCCTATGGGGCTACCGGAAAGTTCGGCTGTTGTAAGACAATCTCGCACCTAATTAAACTGACCCCTTAGTTGTTAAATGTGATAAAATAGTAAAATATAAGGGTGTAATTGTGGGCCTGATTCAGTTGTGGTTGATGAAGCGATCGCTGCTGCAATCTTGCCGTTCACAATTGCATCGTGAGTCTGAGCAGTCGTAGGCTGAGAAATTCTCCTGGACATAGGGGGCTCTCCAGCAGCAACACAGGTCGCAATGGGTAATATATGCACGCACATGGAACGGCATTTGAACGGACCTGACATGCCTGTATACAGTTAGCCACCCCAGTTACCACCTCAAACGCTGACTTCCTTTGCGATGGGATCCTCTATGTGAGCTTGATTTCATTTTGTGCGCAGTGCAGCTTACACGCATGCCCAGTGAAAAAGCATTGAGCCACTTGGTGCAACAGCAGCTCTGCTTCCGCATCTAAATCAGGCCCCCTGAGCGGTAAGGAGAAGGACTCTAGGAAAAGGACTATGTCACCTTTATTATATGTAAAGATAGGTAAACAGTCGCTTGTTACCATCTATATGTGCTATACCAAGTTTCCCCCTACTACATGTTTTGTATTGTCCGCTCTCCCCCACCATAGACCCTATGTTTTGTACTGTGCTCTCAATACCCCCCACCACACACACACAATTACACAAGTATGGTAACTTACCTCCTGCATGCTATTCTCCAGTCACTAATTCCTCTGTGACCCCCCCGTTGTCTTCAACTGACACTTTGCAGATCTCTTTGCCGGTCAAATGACACTCTGCAAATCTCTTTGCCAGAACTTTGCCAAATGATGATCTAAATAACCAGAATTTCCTGGTCAGACATACTATGTGTATAATTATACTACTACATTTTGTTACGTACTTTAATTTTTATTAATTTGCAATTTATCTATTTTATTGACTTTTTATCCAAAACCCAAGATCCTTTCTCATAGAGACCCAAGTTATCTGCTCGAGGTTTTATCTTCCCTAGTGCTTTGACCATGTTAGTATCATACACTGGGCCTAATTCAGACCTGATCGCAGCAGCAAATTTGTTCTCCAATGGACAAATCCATGTGCACTGCAGGTGGGGCAGATGTAACATGTGTAGAGAGACATGGTAACGCCCCGCAGACAGTGCGCACATCCGCCGCCGTACAGGAAGTTCCCCATCTGATTGTTGGGCCATTTTCCTCATACCATACACTGGAGTCAGGGACTCGCTGCGGACCGGAATAGGAGAAGCTACCGTACTTCGGGGCCGGCGATACAGGACATGGGCGATCCTGACTGCACAGACCTACACGCCAGCAAACCAAATCAAGGCTGTGAAAAAACTGCTCAGGAGCAGCGAGACACGCCGGTGTGACTTGCTGCTTTACTTGGATCACCCTTTGCCACTCTACCCTCCTCCGAATTGGATTATAGATATTTCAAGGACTTTAATTGGGACGTTACACTGCACATCAGGACAAGACCACCACTACCATTTAAAGGCACTGTGTGACTGGTGAGGACTTTCAGAACGTTTGCTTAGCTTTGACCATTTATCTTTGGATGTACCTCCAGCTGTGAATGTGTGCATTAACTGTCCGGTTAAGACTGTGCCCAAAAAGTCCCTGCATTGCATGTTTCTTCCTATGACAAAGGAGGGGAGGGTGTAGAACCAATATTGGTGTTCCTGGCAGCTTTTCAGTTTTTAATTGTTGTGTACTTATCCATCTTTAGGTTCACTCAGCGCTGCTATTTTCTTGTGTATTCAGAGTATGGTAACTTACCTTCTGCATGTTATACTCCAGTCGTTGCTACCTCTGCGGCCCCTCCCGTCATCTTCAACTGACACTTTGCAGATCTCTTTGCCGGTCACCCGACACTCTGCAAATCTCTTTGCCAGAAGATCTAAAAAACACAAAAGACTATCATTAAGCATAGTACTAGTTTAAGTACAATAAAATGTCCATGAGTCAATTAGTTTCCCAATTTTCCTTTAACCAAACAAGATACTTTCAAAGTTATCAATATCCCATTTATCTATTTTATTAACTTTTTCATCCCAAAGCCACGATCCTGCCTCATAGAGACCCAGGTTATCTGCATCCCCTGTATGTGTGCTTATCCTCCATACTGCCCTCTTTATTCCTGTAACGCTAAATTTTTATTCCTGAATATGTAATTCCTTCCTGTGCGTCTCCTATTTATGTGTCCTTGTACCTGTATTCCTTGTTCTGTCTATGTCGTCTTGCCTTTCAGCTGACTATACTGCACTCTGTCTTCCTTACCCCCCTCCATCATACCCTGCTATGTAGTACTCGCCTCCTCCTACCTGTCTTCCTGCATGGAAACTGGAAACGTCAGCAGCTGTAGATGGAATGTTACAGGAAGAAGCATTGTGATGTCACGGGCTAGTGATGTCACAGGCTAGGTGTGATGTCACAGTATCAAGCAGCAAAGCTACAGAGTTACAGCTATCTTACATATACATTTTCTACATCAATTACAACTGGATATACATGAGTTTCTAGTTTGAAAAAATGAGACTAGTGTAGAAAATGAAGTATAAGGCAATGTTATACAGAGTGCCTCAATATATAGGTAAAGGGAAAACATAAGTGACAGGAATTTCTAGACTAATTCACCGCTTATATTTTATAAGGAAATAAAGCTCTTTATCTAAGAGGCTGAATTCATTATTTTGCGTTATGTGTGTGCGCGCGCGTGTGTGTGTGTATATATATATATATATATATATATATAGAGAGAGAGAGAGAGAGAGAGAGAGCTATGCTAACTGTACTATCCCATTAAACCAGGAAACTCACAAATTATACAGTTTCTGTGGCTGGCTGACCTCAAGTCTGCATTTCACCTGGTTTAATCAGCCACAGAACCTGTGTAACCCATGAGCGTATAAAGAGGAGAAGAAATAAGAGTTGTCTTTTTTGCTGGCGCACTAGAAATATATTATTCAATACCAGCATATATAAAACTATAAGGCGAGCCTGCAAGGTGACATTCACAGGGAATAGGTAATGACATCCACTCGACTTGATCACACCCGCTGGACGTGTTGAAAAGAGGTTGAATGGACAGTGAGCATGGCTGTGCCTTGTGGTACCACGTGGCACCATTGTACCGACAGCTGGAATGCTGAGACTGGAACCTGGAAGCTACATAACTTTTTTGTTTTCATTTCATCTCATGACACTTCACCCAAAGCTACTCTTCTGGTTATCCTATTAACTAGGACAACAATGAAGGGAACTCCATAACATTTCTTCCATTGTTTTTCCATGTCACAGAAACATTGCATGTATGTTACAGGTGACCATCCTAATCATCTCTCCTTCCCTTCACAGTAATGACATTGTTAGTGATACATTATTTGGATCAAGCATCAAAAGGAAACTTAGGTATAAGAGTCTGGCCGGCATATCACTTATTGCATGACAACCTTGTGCCTGCGCTGTACTGTATGTAGACGGAGCATTTGGTTTTGCTAATGACTTACATAGACTCCATAAAAGAGCATGCCGACATAGCATATTGTTGAATGTTAATATGTATGATCTTAAACTCCATCTATAAATGTTCTGTTGCGAGACTTCCAATATGCTCAGAATATTGCTACTGTGACAGATGATTTAGTATATACTAGCTGGAGTACCCGGCGTTGCCCTGGATTTTAAGAATGTCTGTTTACAAAAATAAATGTAAATATTAAACACACAGTATAAATAACATTGTAGATAGCTGAATACCCGTGCTTTGGTACGGGATGAGGATGGTAAATTAGAATGATAGTTTGTTAATTTACATTGATTGGAGATCTAGTATATAGGAATATCTTGCTTCCCTGATGCACATTGTGTAGTGGCCGCACCCCTTTTTGGTCCCCCAAGGGACCCTGCTCTTCCCACTATACAACTCTCAGTCTGTGGCTTCCTGCTGCCTCCATTCCACTCCTCACATCATGTCACTGACCCTGTCACATGCAGCCCTGTCATCACTGAGATATCATGCATGTCCTGATATAGTGTGTGCTGCTAGCCCACCCCTCGGGGTGCTAGTGGTGTGTTACTCTCACAGTGTTTGTTCCCAGAGTGTAAGTCATATGTGTAGCAAGTTTGGTGTAAATTGCTCCAGGCATTCCAGAGATATGCTGACTGCTGAAAAACTCTGTGCTGCTGCCTCCACCCTAGGGGTGTCTTACCCCCACAGTGTTTGTTCCCAGCTTGCAAGTCATGTGTGAACTAAGTTTGTTGTAAATTGGTCCAGGTATTCGGGAGTTATGCTGTCTCTTGACCATAGGTGTATCTAGTGGACCAGTTGCCCCTGGCAAAGTAAGGGACTGGCACCCCCTCCCCCCCCCCCCCATAGTTAAAATTGGTAAGGTGCATGTGCAAAATAGAGGCACGATCTTGTGGAAAAGGGCCATGACCACACAATAATACTCCCAATTCAAATTATGTTACACAGTAGTACCCCTTATACACATTATGCCTCTTACACATCAAGCCCACACAGTAATCCTTGTCACACTGTGGAGAAATCAACAGTGCCTGGTGCGGCCATTTAGGGGCACTGCCCAGCGATGCCGCCCGCAGTCAGGGGGTATAATCAAATATTAATGGCAGTGAAAAGGTATCTCTGCGCACTATCTAGTAGTGGTGATGTAGTGATATACTATGAATAGCATTCTAGTAGTTTATTTTGAGTTTCTTCACTGTGGTGCATTATCAGTGGTGCAAGTATGTGGGTACGCTCGGGTATGGAGTACCCTTAAGAAAGTGGCAGCATGTACGCAGTACCACTTGCCACACACGTTGCACCCGTGACCTCCATTACCACAATTATAATGCGCCACAAAGCAACAAGACCATGGTGTTTGGCAGCATGATGGCGCCTCTCACTAGGGTTACTGAGAGGCGCGGAGGTGCCTAATCCTAACCTCCGTCCCTGCTCCCTTAACCTAACCCTCCCTTCCCCACAGCCTAAGCACTCCCGGGGGTGCCTAACCCATCCTACCCACAGCCTAACCCTAACTTCCCCCTACCCGCAGCCTAACCCTATCCTCCCCCCACCCACAGCCTAATCCTAACCCCCTGCCTGATGCCTAAACCTATCCCCCGCCTGATGCCTATACCTAACCCTCCCTTGCCCACAGCCTAACCATCCCCGGGGTTCCTAACCCTTACCAACCCTACCCGCTGCCTAACCCTAACCTCCCCCCACCCACACCTAAACCTAACCCACGCCTGATGTCTAAACCTAATCTCCCCACCTGATGCCTAAACCTAACCCTCCCTTCCCCTCAACATAACCACCCCCGGGGGTCCCTAACCCACCCTACCCGCAGCCTATTCCTATCCTTCTCCAAACCACAGCCTAACCCTAACCCCTCCGCCTGATGCCTAACCCTCTCCCCACCCCCTAACCCCGGCTGTCCGCAGTCTAACCCTAACCTACCCCCTTTGTGCCTAACCCTCCTGCGGAGGTGCCTAATCCTAACCTCCATCCCTGCTGCCTAAACCTAACCCTCCCTCTCCCGCAGCCTAACCACCCCCCCTCCATCCCTGCTGCCTAAACCTAACCCTCCCTCCCTTGCAGCCTAACCACTCCTGGGGGTGCCTAACCCACCCTACCCGCAGCCTAATGCTAACCTCCCCCCACACGCAACCTAAACCTAACCCAGCGCCTGACACCTAAACCTAACCCCCCCGCCTGATGCCTAAACCTCCCTCCCCCACAGCCTAACCACCTCCAGGGGTGCCTAACCCTAACCCACCATACCCGCAGCCTAACCCTAACCTCCCCCCATGCACAGCCTAAACTTAACCCCCCGCCTGACGCCTAAACCTAATCCCCTATCTAAACATAACCCCCCCTTGCCCGCAGCCTAACCACCCCCGGGGGTGCCTAATCCTAAACTCCCCCTATCCGCAGCCTAAACTTAACCCCCCCACCTAACGCATAAACCTAACCCTCCTGCCTGATGCCTAAACCTAACCCTCCCTCCCACGCAGCCTAACTTCCCCCGGGGTGCCTAACTTACCCTATCTGCTGCCTAACACTACCCTCCCCCACCTGCAGCCTAACCCTAACCCCCTGCCTGATGCCTAAACCTAACCCCCCCCACCTGATGCGTAAACCTAACCTTCCCTCCTCCGCAGCCTAACCACCCCACCTGCCCCCCTGTGCCTGATGCCTAAACCTAACCCCCTTGCCCAGCCCTAAATCTATGATCATGGGGATACGGTCGTCGGTATCCTTGCCCATTCGGAGTTCCAACATCAGAATTCTGAAGAGTGTCGGGATTCCAGTGTCAGTATTCTGACTGCGGTAAATCCGACAGTCGGCATCTTTACTGCATCTCCTAATAGGGCAGCTATTCAGGGATCACCCACTGTGTGTAGACGAAGAGGAAGAGATGAAAAATCATTGTTAGTGGGTGAACAAGCAGAGAGACAAACTGCAAACAATGGTGTGGTCGTGTAGAGAGAAAAATCTCTCTATGTAAATATGTTACTCTAACTACTGAGGACATGGAAAATACCTAAAATAAGGATAGTTAGCCCAAAGGGCCTATTGTTTTTATACAATACACACATTGGGGGGGGATAAGTACCCTCTTATAGTAATTAGTGGGTACCATCAGAAAATAATTTTGACCAGTAAATAATAAAAGCTATAAATTGCTAACATTTAGGGGTTAATCTAATTAGGTACGAGTTACCATTGCTGGGACGTTTCAACAGCATCCAAACTCACACCCTTCGTGGCCAGATTCAGCCTATGGGGCTACCGGAAAGTGTGGCTGTTGTAAGACAAACTCGCACCTAATTAAACTGACCCCTTAGTTGTTAAATGTGATAAAATAGTAAAATATAATGGTGTAATTGTGGGCCTGATTCAGTTGTGCTTGTTGAAGCGATCGCTGCTACAATCTTGCCATTCACAATTGCATCGTGAGTCTGAGCAGTCGTAGGCTGAACAAGTGTCCTAGACATAGGGGGCTCTCCAGCAGCAACACAGGTCGCAATGGGTAATATATGCACGCACATGGAACGGCGTTTGAACGGACCTGACATGCCTGTATACAGTTAGCCACCCCCGTTACCACCTCAAACGCTGACTTCCTTTGGGATGGGATCCTCTATGTGAGCTTGATTTCATTTTGTGCGCAGTGCAGCTTACATGCATGCCCAGTGAAAAAGCATTGAGCCACTTGATGCAACAGCAGCTCTGCGTCCGCATCTGAATCAGGCCCCCTGAGCGGTAAGAATAAGGACTCTAGGGAAAGGACTATGTCACCTTTATTATATGTAAAGATAGGGAAACAGTCACTTGTTACAGCTCCAATTCACATCATTTATACCATTCTGTACCATTTCATCATTTGGTTATTCTATGGGGGAGATGTATTAAGCCCTGCAGAGTGATAAAGTGGAGAGAGGTAAAGTACCAGCCAATCAGCTTCTAACTGCCATGTTACAGGCTGTGTTTAAAAAATGACAACTAGGAGCTGATTGGTTGTTAGTTTATCTCTCTCCACTTTATCACTCTCCCAGGCTTTGTACACTTGCCCCCAGTTCATTGATATACTGTAAATGTCAGCCATTTCACTATCTCCCCCGATCTGTATTGTTCTTCCCCGATCTGTATGTTCTGTGTCATGCTCTCCCCACCCTTCCTGTTTTTCTGTATTACAGTATGTTCTACATCTCGCAACCCCCAAAAGTGCATGTCCTTCCTCTATATGTCCTATAGAGTACGCCACAATTTCTATGTTTTTGTATTGTGCCCCCACACCATCTGTATGTGCTATACCAAGTTTCCCCCTTCTGAATGTTTTGTATTGTCCGCTCTCCCCCACCATAGACCCTATGTTTTGTACTGTGCTCTCAATACCCCCCACCACACACACACACAATTACACAAGTATGGTAACTTACCTCCTGCATGCTATTCTCCGGTCACTAATTCCTCTGTGACCCCCCCCGTCGTCTTCAACTGACACTTTGCAGATCTCTTTGCCGGTCACCCGACACTCTGCAAATCTCTTTGCCAGAACTTTGCCAAATGACGATCTAAATAACCAGAATTTCCTGGTCAGACATAATATGTGTATAATTATACTACGACATTTTCTTACGTACTTTAATTTTTATTCATTTGAAATTTATTTTATTGACTTTTTATCCAAAACCCAAGATCCTTTCTCATAGAGACCCAAGTTATCTGCTCCAGGTTTTATCTTCCCTAGTACTAGGACCACGTTAGTATCATACACTGGGCCTAATTCAGACCTGATCGCAGCAGCAAATTTGTTCTCCAAAGGACAAAACCATGTGCACTGCAGGTGGGGCAGATGTAACATGTGCAGAGAGAGTATGGTAACTTACCTCCTGCATGTTATACTCCAGTCGTTGCTACCTCAGCGGCCCTCCCGTCGTCTTCAACTGACATTTTGCAGATCTCTTTGCCGGTGACCCGACACTCTGCAAATCTCTTTGTCAGATGATCTAAAAAACACAAAAGACTATCATTAAGCATAGTACTAGTTTAAGTACAATAAAACGTCCATGAGTCAATTAGTTTCCCAATTTTCCTTTAACCAAACAAGATACTTTCAAAGTTATCAATATCCCATTTATCTATTTTATTAACTTTTTCATCCGAAAGCCACGATCCTGCCTCATAGAGACCCAGGTTATCTGCATCCCCTGTATGTGTGCTTATCCTCCATACTGCCCTCTTTATTCCTGTAACGCTACATTTTTATTCCTGAATATGTAATTCCTTCCTGCGCGTCTCCTATTTATGTGTCCTTGTACCTGTATTCCTTGTTCTGTCTATGTCGTCTTGCCTTTCAGCTGACTATACTGCACTCTGTCTTCCTTACCCCCCTCCGTCATACCCTGCTATGTAGTACTCACCTCCTCCTACCTGTCTTCCTGCATGGAAACTGGAAACGTCAGCAGCTGTAGATGGAATGTTACAGGAAGCATTGTGATGTCACGGGCTAGTGATGTCACAGGCTAGGTGTGATGTCACAGTATCCAGCAGCAAAGCTACAGAGTTACAGCTATCTTACATATACATTTTCTACATCAATTACAACTGGATATACATGAGTTTCTAGTTTTTAAAAAATGAGACTAGTGTAGAAAATGAAGTATAAGGCAATGTTGTACAGAGTGACTCAATATATAGGTAAAGAGAAAACATAAGTGACAGGAATTTCTAGACTAATTAACTACTTATATTTTATAAGGAAATAAATCTCTTTAAGAGGCTGAATTAATCATTTTCCATTATGTGTGTATGTGTGTGTGTGAATGTGTGTGTGTATGTGTACATATATAAATATATATACATAGAGAGATAGAGAGAGAGAGAGAGAGAGAGAGAGAGAGAGAGAGAGAGAGAGAGAGAGATACTAACTGTACTATCCCATTAAACCAGGAAACTCACAAATTATACAGTTTGTGTGGCTGGCTGACCTCAACTCTGCATTTCACCTGGTTTAATCGGCCACAGAACCTGTGTAACCCATGAGCGTATAAAGAGGAGAAGAAATAAGAGTTGTCTTTTTTGCTGGTGCACTAGAAATATTTTATTCAATACCAGCTTATATAAAACTGTAAGGCGAGGCCGCAAGGTGACATTCACAGGGAATAGGTAATGACATCCACTCAACTTGTTCATACCCGCTGGACGTGTTGAAAAGAGGTTGAGTGGACAGTGAGCATGGCTGTGCCCTGTGGTACCACGTGGCACCATTGTACCGACAGCCGGAATGCTGAGGACGGAACCTGGAGGGTACATAACTTTTTTGTTTTCATTTCATCTCATGACACTCCACCCAAAGCTACTCTTCTGGTTATCCTATCAACTAGGACAACAATGAAGGTGACTCCATAACATTTCTTCCATTGTTTTTCCATGTCACAGAAACATTGCATGTATGTTACAGGTGACCATCCTAATCATCTCTCCTTCACTTCACAGTAGTGTCATTGTTAGTGATACATTATTTGGATCAAGCATCAAAAGGAAACTTAGGTATAAGAGTCTGGCCGGCATATCACTTATTGCATGACAACCTTGTGCCTGCGCTGTACTGTATGTAGACGGAGCATTTGGTTTTGCTAATGACTTACATAGACTCCATAAAAGAGCATGCCGACATAGCATATTGTTGAATGTTAACATGTATGATCTTAAACTCCATCTATAAATGTTCTGTTGCGAGACTTCCAATATGCTCAGAATATTGCTACTGTGACAGATGATTTAGTATATACTAGCTGGAGTACCCGGCGTTGCCCCGGATTTTAAGAATGTCTATTTACAAAAATAAATGTAAATATTAAACACACAGTATAAATAACATTGTAGATAGCTGAATACCCGTGCTTTGGTACGGGATGAGGATGGTAAATTAGAATGATAGTTTGTTAATTTACATTGATTGGAGATCTAGTATATAGGCATATCTTGCTTAACTTATGCACTTTGTGTAGTGGCCGCACCCCTTTTTAGTCCCCCAAGGGACCCTGCTCTTCCCACTATACAACTCTCAGTCTGTGGCTTCCTGCTGCCTCCATTCCCCTCCTCACATCATGTCACTGACCCTGTCACATGCAGCCCTGTCATCACTGGGATATCATGCATGTCCTGATATAGTGTGTGCTGCTAGCCCACCCCTAGGGGTGCTAGTGGTGTGTTACCCTCACAGTGTTTGTTCCCAGAGTGTAAGTCATATGTGTAGCAAGTTTGGTGTAAATTGCACCAGGCATTCCAGAGTTATGCTGTCTGATGAAAAACTCTGTGCTGCTGCCTCACCCCTAGGGGTGTCTTACCCCCACAGTGTTTGTTCCCAGCTTGCAAGTCATATGTGAACCAAGTTTGTTGTAAATTGGTCCAGGCATTCGGGAGTTATGCTGTCTCCTGACATACTCTGTGCTGCTGTCCCACCCCTAGGGGTGTATAACCCCCACAGTGTTTGTTTCCACAGTGAAAGTCATATGTGTACCAAGTTTGGTGTAAATTGCTGCAGGCATTCCAGAGTTATGCTGTCTGCTGAAATACTCAGTGCTGCTGCCTCACCCCTAGGGGTGTCTTACCCCCACAGTGTTTGTTCCCAGCTTGCAAGTCATATGTGAACCAAGTTTGATGTAAATTGGTCCAGGTATTCGGCAGTTATGCTGTCTCCTGACCAGAGGTGTATCTAGGGGACTGGGTGCCCCTGGCAAAGTAAGGGACTGGCACCTCCCCCCCATATTTGAAATAGGGAAGGTGCATGTGCAAAAAAGGGGCACGATCTTGTGGAAAAGGGCCATGACCACACAATAATACTCCCAATTCAAATTATGTTACACAGTAGTACCCCTTATACACATTATGCCTCTTACACATCAAGCCCACACAGTAATCCTTGTCACACTGTGGAGAAATCAGCAGTGCCTGGTGCGGCCATTTAGGGGCACTGCCCAGCGATGCCGCCCGCAGTCAGGGGGTATAATCAAATATTAATGGCAGTGAAAAGGTATCTCTGCGCACTACCTAGTAGTGGTGATGTAGTAATATATTAAGAATAGCATTCTAGTAGTTCATTTTGAGTTTCTTCACTGTGGTGCATTGTCAGTGGTGCAAGTATGTGGGTACGCTTAAGAAAGTGGCAGCAGGTATGCAGTACCACCTGCCACACACTTTGCACCCGTGACCTCCATTACCACAATTATAATGCGCCACAAAGCAACAAGACCATGGTGTTTGGCAGCATGATGGCGCCTCTCACTTGGGTTACTGAGAGGGCAATGGTGACGTCATGACATCACATTACAATTCCTCCTCTGGCGGCTGTGGCTGGCATGAAGAGAGGAGCCTGGGTGTACTTTCCCACAGCCTCCCTTGCTGGGAGCAGCAATGCAGCTGTTTCCATTCACTCAGCTTGTGTGACGCATCTGCAATGAGCGACTTTTGGGCTACTGGGCATGTCTCTGGCATCATTGTGAGGGGTCATTAATTTCTAATATAATGCGGACAGGACACTACTATATATGTATATTATTATGAGGCCAATACTATATATTTCTTTTATACCAGGGGGCACTACTACAGTATATATTCCTGTTATAATTAGTGATGAGCGGGTTCGGTTCCTCGGAAACCGAACCCCCCGAACGTCACCCATTTTACACGGGTTCAAGGCATACTCGGATTCTCCCGTATGGCTCGGTTAATCCGAGCGCGCCCGAACGTCATCATCCCGCTGTCGGATTCTCGCGAGATTCGTATTCTATATAAGCAGCCGCGCGTTGCCGCCATTTTCACTCGTGCATTGAAAATGTTAGGGAGAGGACGTGGCTGGCGTCCTCTCCGTTTATTAATAATATTTGTGCTACTACTGTGCTTATTGCTTAATTGTGGGGATTGGGGAGCAGCTGTATTATATAGGAGGAGTACAGTGCAGAGTTTTGCTGACCAGTGACCACCAGTATACGTTGTCTGCCTGAAAAACACTCCATATCTGTGCTCACACTGCTTAATTGTGGGGACTGGGGAGCAGCTGTATTATATAGGAGGAGTACAGTGCAGAGTTTTGCTGACCAGTGACCACCAGTATACGTTGTCTGCCTGAAAAACACTCCATATCTGTGCTCAGTGTGCTGCATATATCTGTGCTCACACTGCTTAATTGTGGGGACTGGGGAGCAGCTGTATTATATAGGAGGAGTACAGTGAAGAGTTTTGCTGACCAGTGACCACCAGTATACGTTGTCTGCCTGAAAAACACTCCATATCCGTGCTCAGTGT
Source organism: Pseudophryne corroboree (assembly GCF_028390025.1). Lineage (NCBI taxonomy): Eukaryota > Metazoa > Chordata > Amphibia > Anura > Myobatrachidae > Pseudophryne > Pseudophryne corroboree. The sequence continues at coordinate 906,024,657 of NC_086444.1, read as the reverse complement.
GCTGCATATATCTGTGCTCACATTGCTTTATTGTGGGCACTGGGGACCACCAGTATATTATATAGGAGGAGTACAGTGCAGAGTTTTGCTGACAGTGACCACCAGTATATATAGCAGTAAGGTACGGAAGGCAACTGCTCTACCTACCTCTGTGTCGTCAAGTATACTATCCATCCATACCTGTGGTGCATTTCAGTTGTGCGCAGTATATATAGTAGTAGGCCATTGCTATTGATACTGGCATATAATTCCACACATTAAAAAATGGAGAACAAAAATGTGGATGTTAAAATAGGGAAAGATCAAGATCCACTTCCACCTCGTGCTGAAGCTGCTGCCACTAGTCATGGCCGAGACGATGAAATGGCATCAACGTCGTCTGCCAAGGCCGATGCCCAATGTCATAGTAGAGAGCATGTAAAATCCAAAAAACAAAAGTTCAGTAAAATGACCCAAAAATCAAAATTGAAAGCGTCTGATGAGAAGCGTAAACTTGCCAATATGCCATTTACGACATGGAGTGGCAAGTAACGGCTGAGGCCCTGGCCTATGTTCATGGCTAGTGGTTCAGATTCACATGAGGATGGAAGCACTCATCCTCTCGCTAGAAAAATGAAAAGACTTAAGCTGGCAAAAGCACAGCAAAGAACTGTGCGTTCTTCTAAATCACAAATCCCCAAGGAGAGTCCAATTGTGTCGGTTGCGATGCCTGACCTTCCCAACACTGGACGGGAAGAGCTTGCGCCTTCCACCATTTGCACGCCCCCTGCAAGTGCTGGAAGGAGCACCCGCAGTCCTGTTCCTGATAGTCAAATTGAAGATGTCACTGTTGAAGTACACCAGGATGAGGATATGGGTGTTGCTAGCGCTGGGGAGGAAATTGACAAGGAGGATTCTGATGGTGAGGTGGTTTGTTTAAGTCAGGCACCCGGGGAGACACCTGTTGTCTGTGGGACGAATATGGCCATTGACATGCCTGGTCAAAATACAAAAAAAATCACCTCTTCGGTGTGGAATTATTTCAACACAAATGCGGACAACAGGTGTCAAGCCGTGTGTTGCCTTTGTCAAGCTGTAATAAGTAGGGGTAAGGATGTTAACCACCTCGAACATCCTCCCTTATACGTCACCTGCAGCGCATTCATCATAAGTCAGTGACAAGTTCAAAAACTTTGGATGACAGCGGAAGCAGTCCACTGACCACTAAATCCCTTCCTCTTGTAACCAAGCTCCTGCAAACCACACCACCAACTCCCTCAGTGTCAATTTCCACCTTACACAGGAAAGCCAATAGTCCTGCAGGCCATGTCACTGGCAAGTCTGACGAGTCCTCTCCTGCCTGGGATTCCTCCGATGCATCCTTGAGTGTAACGCCTACTGCTGCTGGCGCTGCTGTTGTTGCTGCTGGGAGTCGATCGGCATCCCAGAGGGGAAGTCGGAAGACCACTTGTACTACTTCCAGTAAGCAATTGACTGTCCAACAGTCCTTTGCGAGGAAGATGAAATATCACAGCAGTCATCCTGCTGCAAAGCGGATAACTCAGGTCTTGTCAGCCTGGGTGGTGAGAAACGTGGTTTCGGTATCCACCGTTAATTCAGAGGCAACTAGAGACTTGATTGAGGTACTGTGTCCCCGGTACCAAATACCATCTAGGTTCCATTTCTCTAGGCAGGCGATACCGAAAATGTACACAGATCTCAGAAAGAGTCACCAGTGTCCTAAAAAATGCAGTTGTATCCAATGTCCACTTAACCACGGACATGTGGACAAGTGGAGCAGGGCAGACTCAGGACTATATGACTGTGACAGCCCACTGGGTAGATGTATTGCCTCCCGCAGCAAGAACAGCAGCGGCGGCACCAGTAGCAGCATCTCGCAAACGCCAACTCGTTCCTAGGCAGGCTACGCTTTGTATCACAGCTTTCCATAAGAGGCACACAGCTGACAACCTCTTACGGAAACTGAGGAACATCATCGCAGAATGGCTTACCCCAATTGGACTCTCCTGGGGATTTGTGACCTCAGACAACGCCAGCAATATTGTGCGTGCATTACATCTGGGCAAATTCCAGCACGTCCCATGTTTTGCACATACATTGAATTTGGTGGTGCAGTATTATTTAAAAAACGACAGGGGCGTGCAAGAGATGCTGTCGGTGGCCCGAAGAATTGCGGGCCACTTTCGGCATTCAGCCACCGCGTGCTGAAGACTGGAGCACCACCAAACACTCCTGAACCTGCCCTGCCATCATCTGAAGCAAGAGGTGGTAACGAGGTGGAATTCAACCCTCTATATGCTTCAGAGGATGGAGGAGCAGCAAAAGGCCATTCAAGCCTATACATCTGCCCACGATATAGGCAAAGGAGGGGGAATGCACCTGACTCAAGCGCAGTGGAGAATGATTTCAACGTTGTGCAAGGTTCTGCAACCCTTTGAACTTGCCACACGTGAAGTCAGTTCAGACACTGCCAGCCTGAGTCAGGTCATTCCCCTCATCAGGCATTTGCAGAAGAAGCTGGAGACATTGAAGGAGGAGCTAAAACAGAGCGACTCCGCTAGGCATGTGGGACTTGTGGATGGAGCCCTTAATTCGCTTACCCAGGATTCACGGGTGGTCAATCTGTTGAAATCAGAGCACTACATTTTGGCCACCGTGCTCGATCCTAGATTTAAAACCTACGTTGTATCTCTCTTTCCGGCAGACACAAGTCTGCAGAGGTTCAAAGACCTGCTGGTGAAAAAATTGTCAAGTCAAGCGGAACGTGACCCGTCAACAGCTCCTCCTTCACATTCTCCCGCAACTGGGGGTGCAAGGAAAAGGCTAAGAATTCCGAGCCCACCCGCTGGCGGTGATGCAGGTCAGTCTGGAGCGAGTGCTGACATCTGGTCCGGACTGAAGGACCTGGCAACGATTACTGACATGTCGTCTACTGTCACTGCATATGATTCTGTCACCATTGAAAGAATGGTGGAGGATTATATGAGTGACCGCATCCAAGTAGGCACGTCAGACAGTCTGTACGTATACTGGCAGGAAAAAGAGGCAATTTGGAGGCCCTTGCACAAACTGGCTTTATTCTACCTAAGTTGCCCTCCCTCCAGTGTGTACTCCGAAAGAGTGTTTAGTGCAGCCGCTCACCTTGTCAGCAATCGGCGTACGAGGTTACTTCCAGAAAATGTGGAGAAGATGATGTTCATCAAAATGAATTATAATCAATTCCTCCGTGGAGACATTCACCAGCAATTGCCTCCAGAAAGTACACAGGGATCTGAGATGGTGGATTCTAGTGGGGACGAATTAATAATCTGTGAGGAGGGGGATGTACACAGTGAAAGGGGTGAGGAATCGGAGGATGATGATGAGGTGGACATCTTGCCTCTGTAGAGCCAGTTTGTGCAAGGAGAGATTGATTGCTACTTTTTTGGTGGGGGCCCAAACCAACCAGTCATTTCAGTCACAGTCGTGTGGCAGACCCTGTCGCTGAAATGATGGGTTCGTTAAAGTGTGCATGTCCTGTTTATACAACATAAGGGTGGGTGGGAGGGCCCAAGGACAATTCCATCTTGTACCTCTTTTTTCTTTCATTTTTCTATGCATCATGTGCTGTTTGGGGACAATTTTTTTGAAAAGCCATCCTGCCTGACACTGCAGTGCCACTCCTAGATGGGCCAGGTGTTTGTGTCGGCCACTTGTGTCGCTTAGCTTAGTCACACAGCGACCTTGGTGCGCCTCTTTTTTTCTTTGCATCATGTGCTGTTTGGGGACTATTTTTTTGAAGTGCCATCCTGTCTGACACTGCAGTGCCACTCCTAGATGGGCCAGGTGTTTGTGTCGGCCACTAGTGTCGCTTAGCTTAGTCACACAGCGACCTTGGTGCGCCTCTTTTTTTCTTTGCATCATGTGCTGTTTGGGGACTATTTTTTTGAAGTGCCATCCTGTCTGACACTGCAGTGCCACTCCTAGATGGGCCAGGTGTTTGTGTCGGCCACTTGTGTCGCTTAGCTTAGTCACACAGCGACCTTGGTGCGCCTCTTTTTTTCTTTGCATCATATGCTGTTTGGGTACTATTTTTTTGAAGTGCCATCCTGCCTGACACTGCAGTGCCACTCCTAGATGGGCCAGGTGTTTGTGTCGGCCACTTGTGTCGCTTAGCTTAGCCATCCAGCGACCTCGGTGCAAATTTTAGGACTAAAAATAATATTGTGAGGTGTGAGGTGTTCAGAATAGACTGAAAATTAGTGGAAATTATGGTTATTGAGGTTAATAATACTATGAGATCAAAATGACCCCCAAATTCTATGATTTAAGCTGTTTTTGAGGGTTTTTTGTAAAAAAACACCCGAATCCAAAACACACCCGAATCCGACAAAAAATTTTCAGGGAGGTTTTGCCAAAACGCGTCCGAATCCAAAACACGGCCGCGGAACCGAATCCAAAACCAAAACACAAAACCCGAAAAATTTCCGGTGCACATCACTAGTTGTAATGGAGGCATTACTATATATTTCTATTATACTAGGGGCAGTACTATATATTTCTAGCCTTGCCTCTAGAGTGCAAAGATAAGAGGCTGTGTCATGTGGTCACGCCGCTAGTGTCATGTAGCCACTCCCACTAATTGTATTTGACCACGCCCCCTGACAGCACATGACCACGCCCATTTTCGGCACTCAGTACCACTAAGAAATATTTCTACTTGCACCACTGTGCATTATGGTGCTGAACACAGGTGCCAGCTCCTGGCTCTGTGTGAACCACCAGCCCAGGCACTGCCACTACTAAGTGATTCCACTCCCTGGCCAAGCGTGGCACCACCAGGCAGCACCCCTTCCTCGGCCAGTGCACCTGGTGAGTGCCATCCTGGCCAATGGGTAGATAACTTCCTGTCCCCAGCACATAGAAGTAGTCCCCATCCCACTCCCAGCACATAGCTGTAGTCTCCATCCCGCTCCCAGCACATAGCCATAGCCCCCATCCCCCTCCCAGTAAATAGCTATGGTCTCCCCCTCCCTGCACATAGATATGTTCTCCCGCCTCCCTGTATATAGTCTTCTCCCCTCCCAACAGTCTCCCCCCTCCCTGTATATAGTCCTCTCCCCTCCCAGCAAAGAGTCTCCTGCCTCCCTGCATATAGTCCTCTCCCCTCCAAGCACAGAGTCTCCCTCCTCCCTGCATATAGTCCTCTCCTCTCCCAGCACAGAGTCTCCCGCCTCCCTGCATATAGTCAACTCCCCTCCCAGCACAGAGTCTCCCCCCTCCCTGTATATAGTCCTCTCCTCTTGTGGCATACTGGAATGTTAGTAGACAAGAGATATTGGAAAGTTCCAAAAGCCTTTTAATTCTTATCAGTGAGTGGGGGAGTTTTATGGCCCCAACACCAGTTACTTGCAGACCCTGCCACATGTAGGGGGTTAGGACAGGAAGTGCAGGGGGGTTTTAGCAAAAGGAACAAAGCACAGGACAGTGCAGTGTGAGCTGAGGACTGAGGATGGAAGGCACAGGCTAAGTGTCCAGGAGAAATGCAGGCTGGGGACTGTGGAACAAGAATGGCACTCCACAGTCCCTGGCATGATGGAAAGAAGAGCAGCGTGTGGGTGTTGCTATGAAGAGAGAGAGAGCCAGCAGCTTCAGTGAGAGATGGAGAGTGCAGTGTGAGAGCCACAGTATGCAGAGTACAGTGGAAGGAACCAGGAACAAAGGACCTTCCGGGGTACCCAAGAAGCAGGACGGGAGGTGTGAGTCTGCGGGATAGGACGAGCTGGGTGAGTGGTAGGAACCACGTTTGGCGGAAGGCCCCCAGTAACGTGTACATGAGATCCCGTTTAGATGGAGCCCCTAGCGAATGGGGGAGAGCACACTAAAATGAATTTCAGTTTGCGAAAGCCGCACTACTGATTCCCAGAGACTGCGCTGGTATGTACTGTACTGTAATGATGTCACATCACTGTAAATGCTGTTATTGCCCGTGAAGCAAATGAAAGGAGATGTAACTTGATGTAACCCATATAAATATTGCGCTGGAAAGGAGAACAAGGAGTTAAATGTTACTGTCGTGATAACCCTGTCTGAACTGTGAATAAACTGCTTGCTTATGTGATGACATGGCCTGGTGTGCAATCTTTTTAAAATGACTGACGGACCGGCCGCTCCCCGGCTATCACAATTTGGCGTCCGCGAACAGGATCGGTACCGAAGATTTATTTGACAATTTGGGGAAAACTTTATTGGGAGGGGCCCATGAAAGCCACCTATCTCTTTTGACCCAGCGAACTGGGGGAGACAAGGGCCGGCACGGGCAGGTTCTAAGTGTTTGGCACAATTGCCAGAAGATGTTGGAACATTCATGATCATCTGTGACCCAGGACTGTAATTCACAGGAAATAGGCAGCAGTATATGTGATTTGTATTTCATGTGATGTTTTGCATGCCATGTTTTTCTGCTCATGTGATTGTTATATTGTGTGTTTGCATGCCATGTTTTTTTGCTCATGTGATTGTTATATTGTGTATGATGTATACTTCAATTATGCTTGTTTATTGTGTGTTATGTTTTGACCTTGCTGTAGAGTATAAGAGACTGTTCCTTGCTAGACTTTTTGCAAGCTCATAGTTAATTAGTTATATTGCGTGGGGACACGCAAGATTTTAGCAGGGGTGTATGTGGCATACTGGAATGTTAGTAAACAAGAGATATTGGAAAGTTCCAAAAGCCTTTTAATTCTTATCAGTAAGTGGGGGAGTTTTATGGCCCCAACACCAGTTACTTGCAGACCCTGCCACATGTAGGGGGTTAGGACAGGAAGTGCAGGGGGGTTTTAGCAAAAGGAACAAAGCACAGGACAGTGCAGTGTGAGCTGAGGACTGAGGATGGAAGGCACAGGCTAAGTGTCCAGGAGAAACGCAGGCTGGGGACTGTGGAACAAGAATGGCACTCCACAGTCCCTGGCATGATGGAAAGAAGAGCAGCGTGTGGGTGTTGCTATGAAGAGAGAGAGAGCCAGCAGCTTCAGTGAGAGATGGAGAGTGCAGTGTGAGAGCCACAGTATGCAGAGTACAGTGGAAGGAACCAGGAACAAAGGACCTTCCGGGGTACCCAAGAAGCAGGACGGGAGGTGTGAGTCTGCGGGATAGGACGAGCTGGGTGAGTGGTAGGAACCACGTTTGGCGGAAGGCCCCCAGTAACGTGTACATGAGATCCCGTTTAGATGGAGCCCCAAGCGAATGGGGGAGAGCACACTAAAATGAATTTCAGTTTGCGAAAGCCACACTACTGATTCCCAGAGACTGCGCTGGTATGTACTGTACTGTAATGATGTCACATCACTGTAAATGCTGTTATTGCCCGTGAAGCAAATGAAAGGAGATGTAACTTGATGTAACCCATATAAATATTGCGCTGGAAAGGAGAACAAGGAGTTAAATGTTACTGTCGTGATAACCCTGTCTGAACTGTGAATAAACTGCTTGCTTATGTGATGACATGGCCTGGTGTGCAATCTTTTTAAAATGACTGACGGACCGGCCGCTCCCCGGCTATCACACTCTCCCAGCACAGAGTCTCCCTCCTCCCTGCATATAATCCTCTCCTCTCCCAGCACGGAGTCTCCCGCCTCCCTGTATATAGTCCTCTTCCCTCCCAGCACAGAGTCTCCCCCCTCCCTGTATATAGTCCTCTCCCCTCCCAGCACAGAGTCTCCCCCCTCCCTGTATATAGTCCTCTCCCCTCCCAGTACAGAGTCTCCCCCCTGCATATAGTCCTCTCCCCTCCCAGCACAGAGTCGTCGTCCCCCTGCATATAGTCCTCTCCCCTCCCAGCACAGAGTTGTCGTCCCCTGCATATAGTCCTCTCCCCTCCCCTCCCAGTACATAGTCTCCCTGCATATAGTCCTCTCACCTCCCAGCACATAGTCTCCCCCCTTCCTGCATATAGGGGCTAATTCAGACCTGATCGTAGATGTGCTAAATTTAGCACATCTACAATCAGTCACACTGTCATGCGGGGGGACGCCCAGCACAGGGCTAGCCTGCCCTGCATGTCAGTCCCTGCCCCGTCGCACAAGTACAAAAGCATTGCACAGCAGCAATGCTTTTGTACTTCAAGAGTAGCTCCCAGCCAGCATAGCTCCTGTACACTGGCAGGGAGTCATTGGTCGAGGGTGGCTCTGGTGGGCAGCGCCCCCTCCTCGGCTGGCACCCCGGCGAGTGCCATCCTGGCCAATGGGTAGATACGCTCCTGCTCCTGACATACTCTGTGCTGCTGTCCCACTCCTAGGGGTGTCTAACCCTCACAGAGTTTGTTTGCAGATTGTAAGTCAGATGTGTACCAAGTTTTGTGTAAATTGCTCCAGGCCTTCCACAGTTATGCTGTCTGCTGACATGTGCTGCTGTCCCACCCCTAGGGGTGCTAGGGGTCTCTGACCCCCACAGTGTTTGTTTCCACAGTGAAAGTCATATGTGTACCAAGTTTGTTGTAAATTGCTGCAGGCATTCCAGAGCTATGCTGACTGCTGAAAAACTCTGTGCTGCTGCCTCACCCCTAGGGGTGCTAGGGGTGTCTTCCCCCCACAGTGTTTGTTCCCAGATTGTAAGGCATATGTGTACCAAGTTTTGAGTACATTGCTCCAGCAATTCCGGAGTTATGCTGTCTCCTGATATACTCTGTGCTGCTGTCTGCCCTTCTAGGAGTGCTAGGGTTTTCTAATTGTTTTAGTTGCCTCCGCCGTGTTTTAATACGCTCGTATGTAAAATTTCTCGATCTTTGCTTGTAAACTGTGAATTTGTATAGAAAGACAGAAGGACGAATTTTCGCTTTTATATAGTAGATACACTTAGAGATATATCGGCCAGTGTGTACGGGCCTTTAGAGTTTACTTTGATATGTGACTGTCATACTTGGTAACATTTTATAACAAGTTCCAGGGATGCTTGGTGGCTGAGCCCAGTGCATGGTGGAGTGTCATGTGCGGATCTGTCTAGGAGGTCCTTGGTGTACTACAACTCCCATCGTGTCATGTTTACTGGACTTTATTATAATGTGATAATTTGTTTTTAACTCATGTTAATTACTCATGTTCCATACATTTTCATTTATACCACTTAATGTGCACATAACACAGTGTTTATAGGGCCTAATTCAGACCTGATCGCTCGCTAGCATTTTTTGCAGCGCTGCCATCAAGTTAGAACTGCGCATGCGTATTCACCACAAGGTGCAGGCAGGTCGCACAGGTACAAAGCGGTTCGTTGCTCTGCGATGGGATTGTGCAAAGAATGCATTCGCATGGGCGATCGCAAGGAGATTGACAGGAAGAAGGCGTTTGTGGATGTCAACTGACCGTTTTCTGGGAGTGGTTGGAAAAATGCTGGCGTTCCCAAGCGTTTGCAAGGCGGGTGTCTGACGTGAATTCCGGTCCCAGACAGGTTGAAGTGATCGCAGCGGCTGAGTAAGTCCTGGGCTACTCAGAAACTGCACAAAATCTTTTTGTACCGTTCGGCTGCACATGTGATCGCACACTTGCACAGCTAAAATACACTCCCCGGTGGGCGGCGACTATGTGAACGCAGGGCTGCAAAAAACAGCTAGCGAGTGATCAGGTCTGAATTAGCCCCATAGATCCTCCAGAAACCCCATGGGGCTGTTTTACTGGTCCATGTCAGGTTTGACCATCCAAGTGTGAGGTCAAATTGATTAATAATCCTGGGCCGCAGCTCCAGAGGCGGGATGGGCCTGCGTGTGGCCAGCTGTACAGTGGAGACATCGGATAGCAGCCCATGTCCTCTCATGCTTTACAGTGTTTAGTTGCACAATTGGTGGTGGTGGGTGTTTGGTAGGCTAAAGCACTGGGGCTCGTTACAAATACTGGAGTCTATTTACTAAGCCTTGAAGAGAGATAAAGTGGATGGAGATAAGTACCAGCCAATCAACTGCTAACTAAGGCTTGGTTTGAAAAATGACAGGAGCTGATTGGCTGGTACTTTATCTCTCTCCAAGGCTTATTACATAGACCCCATTGTATGCAGTGGATGTGGGGGTGATGAAATGGTTAAAAAAATAGATCCTTTTTTGCTGGTGAGCTACAGGGCCCAGATATCACACACTTACCAAGTTCTTGGCTTCCAGTTGGGAGGGGTATGACGCAACCATGTGGGCAGTGCAGGGGCATGACAGCAGAATCGCATCATCAAGGCACAGTATATAAAGCCACAATTACATCATTGTAAAGCGAGGGAAGGGGCCATGATGATGGGATTCAGCAGGAATAGCGTCATGAGCTCGCCTGGACTGGTCACTCCACACGGGAAGTGGGCATCAGCGTGTGGAACTGAGGCGTTACTGAAGATATGCCTACACCTTGGTGCCTGCTATCCTGGAGTCTCCAAGACATTGTGGGAGAATAGGCAAGTACCATACGCTCTATCATGCATTGGGATCGTGTAACCGGCGGTTGGGATCCCAGCGGTCAGCATCCTGATGCCGGGATCCTGGCCGCCAGATTGCCGGTGGGGGTACGAGTGCAACAGAGCCCCATGCGGGGCTTGCTAAGGGCGTAGCTACCATAGGTGCAGGGAGTGCAGATGCTATGGGACCCAGAGCTGAGAGGGGCCTCCTTCCCTGTTACAGTTACATGTGTTATATACAAGGACGTAGCTACCATAAGTGCAGAGAATGCAGCTGCTATGCAGAGCTGAGAGGGGCCACCTTCCCTGTCACAGTTACATGTGTTATATACAGGGTGTACTGTAGCTACCATAGGTGCAGGGAGTGCAGCTGCTATGGGGCCCAGTGCTGAGAGGGACCACCTTCCCTGTCACAGTTACATGTGTTATATACAGGGTGTAGCTACCATAGGTGCAGGGAGTGCAGATGCTATGGGACCCAGAGCTGAGAGGGGCCACCTTCCCTGTCACAGTTACATGTGTTATATGCAGGGTGTAGCTACCATAGGTGCAGGGAGTGCAGATGCTATGGGGCCCAGTGCTGAGAGGGACCACCTTCCCTGTCACAGTTACATGTGTTATATACTAGAGATGTGCACTTGAAATTTTTCGGGTTTTGTGTTTTGGTTTTGGGTTTGGTTCCGCGGCCGTGTTTTGGGTTCGACCGCGTTTTGGCAAAACCTCACCGAATTTTTTTTGTCGGATTCGGGTGTGTTTTGGATTCGGGTGTTTTTTTCAAAAAACCCTAAAAAACAGCTTAAATCATAGAATTTGGGGGTCATTTTGATCCCAAAGTATTATTAACCTCAAAAACCATAATTTCCACTCATTTTCAGTCTATTCTGAATACCTCACACCTCACAATATTATTATTTTTTTTTTTTTTAAATTGTTTATTTTAATTTACAGGTTATAAACTTTACAGGTTACAAACATTACAGCAGCCTCCCCCCATTCTTGGGGTGGGCTGTTCCGTCTAACATTATAGTACCAAAAGCAGAGATATAACCTTAAAATAAGGAACATATGGTTCCCATGATGCACAGATACAGCAAGGAGTTATGCATCGGGGTAAGCAGATACTGTTCAATTGGATGGGAACCAAAAAAACAAGCTCATGATTTTATCAATAAGAGGATAGAGACTAAAGAAAGAGAATATGAAGGGCGAGAAGAAGAGACAGGGAAGACTGAGAGGGAATAGAGTAGAGGGGGAGAGGGGACAAGGTTGGAGAGAGGCCGCTGGTACGCCCCCGTGTTGCGCTGGCTACGCACAGGGCGCCAGTACAAGATGGAAAGTGCTATTCGGGGAACACGGAAAGGATATGTTGAGGATATCCCACGGGCTACTTATCAGGTTAGGAGAGTACAGGGATCATAATAGGAGGGCCGTCGAGCTCCCGGAGGGTCGTACTCCATGTGCGGGAGCCTGTGAGTCGAACCATAGTTCCCAGTTTTGAAGGAACTGGAAAGATCTGTTATGGAGGTATGCAGTGATTTTTTCCATACTTGCGAAGTACCATACTTTGTTGATGATCTGTTGTATAGGGGGGGGGGCTCCTTCTTTTTCCAATGGAGGGCAATTGCGCATCTAGCCGCGTTCAAGATCTGTGTCAGTAATTTACCCGAGTTCGGAGGTGCATTGGCAATGGGGAGACCTAGCAGGAATGACCAAGGGTCTTTGTATATCCGGGTCTGGAGTACTGTACTCAGCAAGTGTGCGACTGAATCCCAGTATAGCTTAATTTTGGGGCACGTCCACCATATGTGGAGGAAAGAGCCATGTCCTCCGCACCCTCTCCAGCACAAAGGCTGAGAGGAGGGAAACATTTTGTGGAGTCTAGAGGGGACTAGATACCACCTATATAATATTTTATATGCGTTTTCCTTAACTAAGGTTGAGATAGAGGATTTCGCGGCCGCCGTAAAGATATCTGACCAATCATAGTCATCCGGTATCGGGCCAAGGTCCTGTTCCCACTTGAGTATAAAAGCCGGGGTCACCAGTTTATCCTCTGCCTGGAGAAGGGAATACAGTAGGGTGATGATTCCTCGGGCAAGCGGTTTGTGATAACAATAGGACTCCAGAGTGGAGAGAGGTTGGAATGGGGATGAGCTCATTAAGGACGAGACAAAATGTTTCACCTGGAGATAGGTAAAAGGATTCGCTTCCGGGAAGTCATGTTTTGATATGATATCCGGTAAGGGTGCACAAGACCCCTCGGACAACACATCTAGAACAAAGCGAATGTTATGTGTCGACCATGGGCGCGAGCGGGTTATGGATTGGCCTGGGACGAAAGCAGGGTTGTCCCATAAGGGGGTAAGCGCCGAGGGGAATGACAGCATGTGGAAATGACGTGTGCAATAGTCCCAGATCTGGCAAGTGAATTCCAGAACCGGGTGGAGTTGCAAATGGGGAGATCTAGTTTTAGGAGGGGATAAGAGTATAGATGATAGAGATGGAGTGTGGCTAAGCGTCCTCTCTAACTGAAGCCAACGTATGGACTGCGTAGGGGCGAACCATGCCACTGCTTGGCTGAGATGGCTAGCCAGATAGTAAAGACGGATGTCTGGGAATCCTCTCCCCCCTTCTTGCACTGGTTTGCGGAGGGTAGAAAACCCTATCCTAGGGGTTTTATTTCTCCACACAAAACGAAGCAACCACGAATGGATTTGTGCCAGTACCGAATCCGGGACTTTCACTGGCAGCGTCTGAAACAAATAGAGGAGACGGGGGATAATATTCATTTTCAGAGCAATAATACGACCCAGCCAAGAGATGATTAGTGATTGCCATTTATGGAGATCGGCCTTAAGGTTTTTAAGCAATGGCGAGAAGTTTTCCTTAAACAAGTCTCCATAGCGACTCGTAATATAGACCCCCAGATATCGAATTTTAGAAGTGCACCAGGAGAATTTAAAGTTGTTTTGCATGTTGGCTATTTGGGAAGGGGAGATGTGGAAGGGAAGAGCTTCTGTCTTGGACCAATTGACTTTGTAGCCCGATATATTTCCGTAATCAGACAGGAGAGTAAAAAGGTTCGGCAGAGAGGTGTGAGGTGAGGAAAGTGATAGGAGGACGTCGTCTGCGAACAAGGAGATCTTGTAAACAGAGTCCCCCACTTCCAGTCCTCCGATATCAGGCGAGGCTCGTATGCGGGCTGCTAATGGCTCTATCACTAAGGCAAAAATCAGGGGTGAGAGTGGGCAGCCCTGTCTGGTACCATTGGAAATGTTCAAAGGATCTGATTGTACTCCGTTCACAGATACCCTAGCGGAAGGGGTCGAGTATAAAGCTTGTATCCCTGCAAGGAATTCCCCCTGAAAACCCAAATGAGCAAGGGTTTCAAACATAAAGGGCCATCCTATTCTGTCAAATGCTTTCTCCGCGTCCAGAGAAAGCAAGAGAGCAGGAGTGTGTGTAAGGTTGATATAATGAGTCAGGCTAATAACTCGTCTCGTGTTGTCTCGGGCTTGGCGGCCGGGAATAAATCCTACCTGGTCGTTATGGATAAGGTGGGGCAAGACACTATTTAGACGGAGGGCTAATATTTTGGCATAGATCTTGATATCTGAGTTAAGTAGTGATATAGGCCTATAATTAGCGCAATTAGATGTGTCCTTACCCTCCTTAGGAATGACTATAATCTTAGCCTCCAGTGCCGATTTGGAGAAAGAAGCTCCCTGCAAGACAGCATTGAAAAGGGCTGAGAGGTGAGGTGTAAGCTGGGGGAGAAAGGTCTTGTAATATGCGGCCGTAAAGCCGTCTGGGCCAGGGGCTTTGTTAAGTTTTAGGGTTTTGACAACAGTGGCAATTTCTTCGTCGGATATCTCTGAATTCAATTCGGCAGAAACCGATGAGCTCAGACGAGGGAGATGGCAGTGGGATAGGAAGGTACGGATAGCCCCAATAAAGTCTGGTTTCGTCTGAGTGGTCTCATGGGCGTTGTATAGCTTCTCGTAGAAGCGAGAGAAAGTTTCAGTGATACGTTTAGGATCCCTAGTCTTCTCACCAGAGAGAGGCTGGATGGACATAACGTTGTTCCTTGCAAGTTTAGCCCGGAGCCTAGATGCTAATAGCCGATCGGCTTTATCCCCTTTTTCGTAGAAGGATTGGTTGAGCCACTTCAGGCTGATCTCCACCTTCGTCGTCAGGAGCATATTTAATTCACCTCTGACCGCAGATAGGGAGGAGAGATCCGTTTCGGACCCTGTTTTTTTGTGTTTCAGTGAGAGGGAACTAAGCATGTCTGAGAGTTCCCGGATGCGTTTAGATCTGGTCTTCTTGTTATAAGAGGAGGCGCTGATCAGGCATCCACGTATAACCGCTTTATGAGCGTCCCATAGTAACATAGGGGGAACAGATGGGGATGCGTTTGTCTCAAAGTAGTGGGAGATTTCGGCGGCTATGTGGGCTTTCGTTTGGGGGTTAAGAAGGAGTCTGTCATTCAATCTCCACACAGGATGGCGAGCGGGTGGATGTGAGCCCTGGACATCTACAGTGACCGGGCCGTGGTCTGACCACGTGTTGGGGTGACTGGAGGTGTCTATGATACATTGCGCAGGCTCCGAACTCAGGAAAATCATGTCCAGTCTTGTGTAAACATCGTATATGGGGGAATAGTATGTGTAATCTTTAGCAGTCGGCTCTTTCACTCTCCATGTATCGAAGAGAAGGTGGCGTGACAGCAGGAGGTTCAAAGCAGCTGTATTACGCGTATGTGAGGGGCGCATAGATCTGGGCAGAGGTTTAGATCTGTCCAGAACGCTGTCCAAAGTCACATTAAAATCCCCCCCTAATACCACACTACCGCATCTGTGTAGGGCTAAGAGGCTATTTAGGGAGTGGAAAAAGGGGGCCTGGTTCTGGTTTGGAGCATAGACATTTAAGAATGTATAGGGGGACCCGTTTAACAACCCCACCAGCAACAGGTATCTACCTTCAGGGTCGCTCAGTATTTCAGAGGGGATGAAATCTAAATGATTAGCAAAGAGTACAGAGACCCCTTTCTTCTTGCGTATGGGGTCGCAAGCATGGAAAGTGAGCGGGAAGTGTTTGGACTTAAGTTCTGGATGAGATTTACCCGAGAAATGAGTCTCCTGTAGGAAAACAATGTCGCCTTTAAGTTGCTTAAGGGATTGGAATAAGAGAGAGCGTTTACGCGGGCTATTCAGACCTTTCGTGTTCAATGTGATTATTCTAAGAACCATGGTATGAGAACAGAGCACTCTTCATGTGGGAGCGCACCAGCTGGGCTCCGAAAGAGATAGGGGAAGGGAAAGGAAAGAGGATCAGAGAGAGAAGAAAAGAGAGGGTAGGAGAACAGATGAAGGACAAGCATATATTAGTTTCAGTGGCTAGAGGGGGGAGAGAATCCATTCTCGCTAGTCGGACCCAAGGAAGAAGTCGACCCGCAGGTCCAGGTCGTCCGACGTCGACCTTAAAGGTCGAATGGGGGGTGGGTGGACCTAGCTGCTCGGAGAGGAGACCAGGTCCCGTGTGCAATCAGACTAAAATTAAGTGTACATATTGCGAACAATAAACTAGGGGAGCTTAAAGGGGAGGGAGAAGGGGAGGGAGGAGGGGGGGGAGGAGGGAGGGAAACAGCATTAATGGAACTGGGGGTAAACATGTCATGTCGACCACATAGCAACAATAATAACATTACAACCTGCATGAGGTAAAGAGAGAAGGTTCGGCCCAGACGGGCCTCCCGGGGCCGGAGCCCCCGCGGCCAGCCACGACGAACCCCGGCCCCGAGGGCCCGGACAGGCCCCCCCACAACAGGATCACCAAAGCAATAAATGGTAAACATTAGCTTAACCAAAGTCTCTACATCCTATGGGGATCTTGGCATAGTGCGGAAAGACCCCCTGCAGTCCGTTAGGGACTCGTATGCGCATCGAGACCCATCATGGACATCTATACATTGCGATTCATGTATCTGGGGAGGTGTGGGAAGCAGATCCGACGGTGGTCCAGTTTGAGGCTGGGGCTGTGAGAGAAGGGGAGGTGTTGACTGGAAGAGAGCGTTGAGGAGTGGTCGGGGGGCCAGAGATGTTCAATTGATGGAGTAGTTGGAGGGCCTCATCTGGGGACCTAGCAGAGAGGGTTTTACCATCAGCTCTGACTTGGAGGGCAAAAGGGAAGCCCCATCTGTATCTGACATTATGATCTCTTAGGGCTTTGGTTATGTCTTTTAGCTCCCTCCTTCTGTTCAGCGTGACCGGCGACAGGTCCTGGAAGATCAAGAGATCGGAGCCCTCGAACGGGATAGTCGACATCCTCCTGGTTTTGGCGTAGACTCGATCTTTGACCGCGAAATAGTGAAAGCGGAGAATTACGTCTCTTGGTGTTTTGGCGTCTTGGGATCTAGGACGTAGAGCCCTGTGGGCCCTATCTAGAAGAAGCATATCGTCTGGGACGGAGGGAGCAAGTGAGCGGAAGAGGCGGAGTAGATAATCCGTGAGGTGATTTTGTTCCACCGTCTCGGGAACGTTGCGTATTCTAAGATTGTTCCGACGGCCTCTGTTGTCCAAATCTTCCTGTTTATCCGCTAAGAGCATAACATCCGTACGCATTTGAGATATCTCCTGTTCTGATTCTTGTTGGAAGGCGATAAGCTCTTCTTGTTTTCTTTCGATGGCATCCACCCTGGTGCCCAGGCTATCCACGTCCGATTTTAGACCCGAGATAGCCTCCTGTACTTCTGCACGAATTGATTTTTTAATATTACGCATCTCGGATAGGAGAAGGGCGACATCAGCCTTTGTGGCGGGAGTGGAGGAAGAGTCATCGTCCGAGTCTTTGTCAGAGGTTGCTGAAGTGGGTGGGGGTGAGGTTGCTCTCCGGGTGGAAGATGGAGCCGAATTCTTGAAGTAGCCCACCAGGTTATGGGCATTCGACTTTTTCCCCCCTTTAGGCATATTGGCGGAAAGAGGTGAGGTAGGTTGGTTGTCAACACCTGGGAAGGACGAGGGAGGCTCCTATATCATTAGGATCACACACGGAACCAGGTGTAGTACATATCGAGGTCACATGCTAGGCACTTTGAAGAAGATGGTCAAAAGGGTCCAGCTGGGCATGCCACGGCATGTAGGTAATGAGTGGCGCTTCTAAGCTCCGGCAGGATTGGGATCCTCCGGAGGCCGGGGCTTCTTTCAGAGATACTCAAGGCCCTGCAGGCGTCACGTGTGTGGGTGTCAGGGGGGGGGGAGGGCCCTGCAGGGTGCTTAAAGAGTACCGTTGTACCGGTAATAGTGGCCTGAACCCTCTGAGGTGCTATCTGGTCCAGTAGTTCTAGCCCGTAGGAGCACCTATAGGGCGTGATAGGGTGTTCAGGAGGTGAGGGTGAAAGCAGGGTAAGGAATTCTGATGAGGTCACTAAGCGAGGCTCAGAGGGTGAAGTGGAGCCGCAGTGGGCCGGTCTGATGGAGTGTGTTCTGCTCCCAAGATGGCCGCCGGACTTCTTCTAGCTCCGCCGGGCTGCCCCGTTTTCGTCCTGGTCCCTGGCCTACGGAGCTGGTAAAAGCAACAGGGAGCCCTCTAGAATGTGCAGCGGCTTAGGGCAATTGCAGGGTGAAGAGGTCGCTGCACAACAGGTTCTCCCCCCTCACAATTTGGCGTAGTGAGCAGCAGTGCCGAGGTACTGGGCACGGGGGTCTATGCGGGGGTTCTGAGGAGTACTGGGAACCCAATCCCCCAGCGGTGTTTTCAAGATGGCCGCCGGGCTTCACGCACTTTTGCCGTGCGGCACTATTTTGTGCTCGGTGCGATGGAGAGGTAGAGGTAATAAGGCCTCTTTTAGGGATGTAGCCGCCAGCCGAGCCGTCAGGGGCAGTGTCAGGGGCCGCAAAATCTGTCCACGGCTATCGCGGGTCCGGCCCCGCAATCGAGGTCCCGGTCTGAGGCCCGCCGCTAGGCCTCGTCTCGCGGGAGCTCCGGTGACCGCTTCCCGAGTCCGCGGCACAGAGCAGGTTGCAGCAGGTGAAGCGGTATGGACAAGGGCCGCGGGGAGAGGGAGGGGAGAGCCCCGATGCTGCGCTGGTGTGCACCGGTAAGGGGGGGACTCACCCACCGTACGGAGCCGCCTCCGCCGCCAACCGCACACGATCCCGATGGCTGCTGCAGGGTCACAGGACGGGGTCCCCGGTCCTGGGGATATCTCTTACCGTCGGCCCGGCGTATGGGCTCGTCCTCCCGGTCCTCCCGGACAGCAGTCCCGATCAGTCTCACTTCCGGTGGGGTGGGAGGTCACACCACAGACCCCCGGCTTCTTATGGAGGGGAAGGCCGCAACCTGCAGGAGCCCTGACAAGGGCTCCCCGGCTCCGCAACCGACACCCTCTGGTACTGGCTGGAACAGGGAGTCGGTATACACGTTTAGAAGTGTGTGGTGACCTGTGAGGTATATTTTATAGATGATAGAAGGCCCAAGCCTACAGGAGCACACACAGTTCACCTCTTCTCGGCTTGCTAGCTAGGCCACGCCCCCCACAATATTATTTTTAGTCCTAAAATTTGCACCGAGGTCGCTGGATGACTAAGCTAAGCGACCCTAGTGGCCGACACAAACACCTGGCCCATCTTGGAGTGGCACTGCAGTGTCCCTTCCAAAAAACACTCCCCAAACAGCACATGACGCAAAGAAAAAAAGAGGCGCAATGAGGTAGCTGTGTGAGTAAGATAAGCGACCCTAGTGGCCGACACAAACACCTGGCCCATCTAGGAGTGGCACTGCAGTGTCACGCAGGATGGCCCTTCCAAAAAACACTCCCCAAACAGCACATGACGCAAAGAAAAAAAGAGGCGCAATGAGGTAGCTGTGTGAGTAAGCTAAGCGACCCTAGTGGCCGACACAAACACCTGGCCCATCTAGGAGTGGCACTGCAGTGTCACGCAGGATGGCCCTTCCAAAAAACACTCCCCAAACAGCACATGACGCAAATAAAAATGAAAGAAAAAAGAGGTGCAAGATGGAATTGTCCTTGGGCCCTCCCACCCACCCTTATGTTGTATAAACAGGACATGCACACTTTAACCAACCCATCATTTCAGTGACAGGGTCTGCCACACGACTGTGACTGAAATGACGGGTTGGTTTGGACCCCCACCGAAAAAGAAGCAATTAATCTCTCCTTGCACAAACTGGCTCTACAGAGGCAAGATGTCCACCTCATCATCATCCTCCGATATATCACAGTGTGCATCCCGCTCCTCACAGATTATCAATTCGTCCCCACTGGAATCCACCATCTCAGCTCCCTGTGTACTTTGTGGAGGCAATTGCTGCTGGTCAATGTCTCCATGGAGGAATTGATTATAATTCATTTTAATGAACATCATCTTCTCCACATTTTCTGGAAGTAACCTCGTACGCCGATTGCTGACAAGGTGAGCGGCAGCACTAAACACTCTTTCGGAGTACACACTTGTGGGAGGGCAACTTAGGTAGAATAAAGCCAGTTTGTGCAAGGGCCTCCAAATTGCCTCTTTTTCCTGCCAGTATAAGTACGGACTGTCTGACGTGCCTACTTGGATGCGGTCACTCATATAATCCTCCACCATTCTTTCAATGGTGACAGAATCATATGCAGTGACAGTAGACGACATGTCCGTAATCGTTGTCAGGTCCTTCAGTCCGGACCAGATGTCAGCATCAGCAGTCACTCCAGACTGCCCTGCATCACCGCCAGCGGGTGGGCTCGGAATTCTGAGCCTTTTTCTCGCACCCCCAGTTGCGGGAGAATGTGAAGGAGGAGATGTTGACAGGTCGCGTTCCGCTTGACTTGACAATTTTGTCACCAGCAGGTCTTTGAACCCCAGCAGACTTGTGTCTGCCGGAAAGAGAGATCCAAGGTAGGTTTTAAATCTAGGATCGAGCACGGTGGCCAAAATGTAGTGCTCTGATTTCAACAGATTGACCACCCGTGAATCCTTGTTAAGCGAATTAAGGGCTCCTTCCACAAGTCCCACATGCCTAGCGGAATCGCTCCCTTTTAGCTCCTCCTTCAATGCCTCCAGCTTCTTCTGCAAAAGCCTGATGAGGGGAATGACCTGACTCAGGCTGGCAGTGTCTGAACTGACTTCACGTGTGGCAAGTTCAAAAGGTTGCAGAACCTTGCACAATGTTGAAATCATTCTCCACTGCGCTTGAGACAGGTACATTCCACCTCCTATATCGTGCTCAATTGTATAGGCTTGAATGGCCTTTTGCTGCTCCTCCAACCTCTGAAGCATATATAGGGTTGAATTCCACCTCGTTACCACTTCTTGCTTCAGATGATGGCAGGGCAGGTTCAGGCGTTTTTGGTGGTGCTCCAGTCTTCTGTACGTGGTGCCTGTACGCCGAAAGTGTCCCGCAATTCTTCTGGCCACCGACAGCATCTCTTGCACGCCCCTGTCGTTTTTAAAAAAAATCTGCACCACCAAATTCAAGGTATGTGCAAAACATGGGACGTGCTGGAATTTGCCCATATTTAATGCACACACAATATTGCTGGCGTTGTCCGATGCCACAAATCCACAGGAGAGTCCAATTGGGGTAAGCCATTCCGCGATGATCTTCCTCAGTTGCCGTAAGAGGTTTTCAGCTGTGTGCGTATTCTGGAAACCGGTGATACAAAGCGTAGCCTGCCTAGGAAAGAGTTGGCGTTTGCGAGATGCTGCTACTGGTGCCGCCGCTGCTGTTCTTGCGGCGGGAGTCCATACATCTACCCAGTGGGCTGTCACAGTCATATAGTCCTGACCCTGCCCTGCTCCACTTGTCCACATGTCCGTGGTTAAGTGGACATTGGGTACAACTGCATTTTTTAGGACACTGGTGAGTCTTTTTCTGACGTCCGTGTACATTCTCGGTATCGCCTGCCTAGAGAAGTGGAACCTAGATGGTATTTGGTAACGGGGGCACACTACCTCAAGAAATTGTCTAGTTCCCTGTGAACTAACGGCGGATACCGGACGCACGTCTAACACCAACATAGTTGTCAAGGCCTCAGTTATCCGCTTTGCAACAGGATGACTGCTGTGATATTTCATCTTCCTCGCAAAGGACTGTTGGACAGTCAATTGCTTGGTGGAAGTAGTAAAAGTGGGCTTACGACTTCCCCTCTGGGATGACCATCGACTCCCAGCAGCAACAACAGCAGCGCCAGCAGCAGTAGGCGTTACACGCAAGGATGCATCGGAGGAATCCCAGGCAGGAGAGGACTCGTCAGAATTGCCAGTGACATGGCCTGCAGGACTATTGGCATTCCTGGGGAAGGAGGAAATTGACACTGAGGGAGTTGGTGGGGTGGTTTGCGTGAGCTTGGTTACAAGAGGAAGGGATTTACTGGTCAGTGGACTGCTTCCGCTGTCGCCCAAAGTTTTTGAACTTGTCACTGACTTATTATGAATGCGCTGCAGGTGACGTATAAGGGAGGATGTTCCGAGGTGGTTAACGTCCTTACCCCTACTCATTACAGCTTGACAAAGGCAACACACGGCTTGACAAATGTTGTCCGCATTTCTGTTGAAATACTTCCACACCGAAGAGCTGATTTTTTTGGTATTTTCACCAGGCATGTCAACGGCCATATTCCTCCCACGGACAACAGGTGTCTTCCCGGGTGCCTGACTTAAACAAACCACCTCACCATCAGAATCCTCCTTGTCAATTTCCTCCCCAGCGCCAGCAACACCCATATCCTCCTCATCCTGGTGTACTTCAACACTGACATCTTCAATCTGACTATCAGGAACTGGACTGCGGGTGCTCCTTCCAGCACTTGCAGGGGGCGTGCAAATGGTGGAAGGCGCATGCTCTTCACGTCCAGTGTTGGGAAGGTCAGGCATCGCAACCGACACAATTGGACTCTCCTTGTGGATTTGGGATTTCGAAGAACGCACAGTTCTTTGCGGTGCTTTTGCCAGCTTGAGTGTTTTCATTTTTCTAGCGAGAGTCTGAGTGCTTCCATCCTCATGTGAAGCTGAACCACTAGCCATGAACATAGGCCAGGGCCTCAGCCGTTCCTTGCCACTCCGTGTGGTAAATGGCATATTGGCAAGTTTACGCTTCTCCTCCGACAATTTTATTTTAGATTTTGGAGTCCTTTTTTTACTGATATTTGGTGTTTTGGATTTTACATGCTCTGTACTAAGACATTGGGCATCGGCCTTGGCAGATGACGTTGATGGCATTTCATCGTCTCGGCCATGACTAGTGGCAGCAGCTTCAGCACGAGGTGGAAGTGGATCTTGATCTTTCCCTATTTTTGGAACCTCAACATTTTTGTTCTCCATATTTTAATAGGCACAACTAAAAGGCACCTCAGGTAAACAATGGAGATGGATGGATACTAGTATACAATTATGGATGGACGAGCGACTGCCGACACAGAGGTAGCTACAGCCGTGGACTACCGTACTGTGTCTGCTGCTAATATAGACTGGATGATAATGAGATGAAATTAATATATATATATATATATAATATCACTAGTACTGCAGCCGGACAGGTATATATATTTATTATGTAATGACTGATGACGGACCTGCTGGACACTGTCAGCTCAGTACCGCAGACTGCTACAGTAAGCTACTATAGTAGTATGTATCAAGAAGAAAGAAAAAAAAAAACCACGGGTAGGTGGTATACAATTATGGATGGACGAGCGACTGCCGACACAGAGGTAGCTACAGCCGTGGACTACCGTACTGTGTCTGCTGCTAATATAGACTGGATGATAATGAGATGAAATTAATATATATATATATATAATATCACTAGTACTGCAGCCGGACAGGTATATATATTTATTATGTAATGACGGACCTGCTGGACACTGTCAGCTCAGCACCGCAGACTGCTATAGTAAGCTACTATAGTAGTATGTATCAAGAAGAAAGAAAAAAAAAAAACCACGGGTAGGTGGTATACAATTATGGATGGACGAGCGACTGCCGACACAGAGGTAGCTACAGCCGTGGACTACCGTACTGTGTCTGCTGCTAATATAGACTGGATGATAATGAGATGAAATTAATATATATATATATATAATATCACTAGTACTGCAGCCGGACAGGTATATATATTTATTATGTAATGACTGATGACGGACCTGCTGGACACTGTCAGCTCAGCACCGCAGACTGCTACAGTAAGCTACTATAGTAGTATGTATCAAGAAGAAAGAAAAAAAAAAACACGGGTAGGTGGTATACAATTATGGATGGACGAGCGACTGCCGACACAGAGGTAGCTACAGCCGTGGACTACCGTACTGTGTCTGCTGCTAATATAGACTGGATGATAATGAGATGAAATTAATATATATATATATATAATATCACTAGTACTGCAGCCGGACAGGTATATATATTTATTATGTAATGACTGATGACGGACCTGCTGGACACTGTCAGCTCAGCACCGCAGACTGCTACAGTAAGCTACTATAGTATGTATCAAGAAGAAAGAAAAAAAAAAACACGGGTAGGTGGTATACAATTATATATATATACAATTATATATATATATTAAACTGGTGGTGATTAATTAAACTGGTGGTCAGGTCACTGGTCACACTATCAGCAACTTGCAAGTAGTACTCCTAAGCAGACAATCACAATATACTGGTGGTCAGTGTGGTCACAATGGCAGTGTGGCTGGCACTCTGGCAGCAAAAGTGTGCACTGTACGTTAAAATATGTACTCCTGCTCTCAGACTCTAACTGCTCCCCACTGTCTCCCCCACAAGTCAGATATACATATACAGTCACACTACACTTCAGCAAGTAGTAGTACTCCTAAAAATGCTCCCCAAAATTACTAAATACTGTGTCTCTCTCTACTCTAGTCTCTTCTCTATAAACGGAGAGGACGCCAGCCACGTCCTCTCCCTATCAATCTCAATGCACATGTGAAAATGGCGGCGAGGCGCGGCTCCTTATATAGAATCCGAGTCTCGCGATAGAATACGAGCCTCGCGAGAATCCGACAGCGGGATGATGACGTTCGGGCGCGCTCGGGTTAACCGAGCAAGGCGGGAGGATCTGAGTCGCTCGGACCCGTGAGAAAAAAGCTGAAGTTCGGGCGGGTTCGGATTCCGAGGAACCGAACCCGCTCATCTCTATTATATACAGGGTGTAGCTACCATAGGTGCAGGGAGTGCAGCTGCTATGGGGCCCAGTACTGAGAGGGGCCACCTTCCCTGTCACAGTTACATGTGTTATATACAGGGTGTAGCTACCATAGGTGCAGGGAGTGCAGCTGCTAGGGGGCCCAGTGCTGAGAGGGGCCACCTTTCCTGTCAGCTACATGTGTTATATACAAGGACGTAGCTACCATAAGTTCAGAGAGGGCAGCTGCTATGCAGAGCTGAGAGGGGCCACCTTCCCTGTCACAGTTACATGTGTTATATAAAAGGATGTAGCCAGGGCGAATTGGCCATTGGGCTCACCATGAAGAATACTGGTAGGCCGATGTGTCTGTGGCACCTGTTTTGTGTTTTGTCATTTGGCCCCAGCCCACACATGACAGGCAGGCCACCACACTCAGTACACTGCATTGTCCAAATTCATTCTGTTATTCCATCTCTGCAGTACAGCAACTCTGCCATCCAGTGATGCTGCCATGGCTACAAGGTGTTTTATACTGTACCTCGTGTGCTGCCCATGTCAGGCCACTTCTACAAAATAGTACAGGGCCATGTTTAGTTCCCAATCCGCCCCTGGTCTCAGACACAGCGGCAGCAAAGACGCAAGGAAAGCCGCATTTACATACAATCAGGCCCTATAAGGAGGGATCCCGCCCCCCCTCAACAGACCTCACCCCCTCATCAGACCACGCCTCCATTAGGGCTGCTTCCATAAATTTCCCGGGCTGATTTTCCATCCCAATCCACCCCTGGAGACAATGGTATATAAAAACATGAAAAGATCAAAAATTATATACAGTAGTACTTGTTTAGCATTCAGAACTAACTGAAAAAGTCAGAGAAACGTTATCAGAAGCACTACATCAAAAAGCAACAATCAACAATCGAGAAGTATTTGCAAAAGAGTTTAGTCTTAAACAAGAAAAGAAACAAAGCAGTACAGAAAAAAAGGAAGGAAAGAAGAGAAGGGAAAGAATAGAACCACCTGTCAGGGAGCCTCACGCTTAGACACTGATCTCCACCAAAGTGGCTAACTAAAATTAAAACGGGGTACCAAGGCTAATATTATTGTGAACAATTTCCATATCTAAGTCAAACCAGGCCTGTAGGTATCAAGGCCTTATATAAGGATGATATTTTGAATTCTTTTTTTTTTTTAAAACATGTTTTTATTAAACACATCACAAGTTCACAAAGTACAGTTAGCCATTATTGCACAAAATAAAAGGCTGAACATAATATCCACATAGTTACATAAATATGAAGCAAAACCTATACTCATATTCAATCGTGTTCTAAACAGTATGGGCGTACATCTATTTTGTATTTATGTGCTTTTGCTTTTTTTTCTCTCTTTTAAACTATCCAGTAAGAAACAAACATCATCACTCAAGTAACAAATAGTGACATAAAATAACAAAACAATCAACATTAAAAAAAGGGGGGATGGGGGGCAAGGGGTATCCTAGTCCTCCAAGGGGGCCATCTTCAAACCCGTATATATCAAAACAATTACACCTGAATAGGCTCATCCTCCAACAACATTCTAGTTTCATACCAACCCGTGTGCTGGAAGCAGGTTTTAACTTGTAGACTTGTGGGATATGGCAAAGTACCCACATAGCTTTCCCATAATTCAAAGACATTTTTCACTCTAGCCTCCTTATGAAGTGATTCCTCAAGCCAATCCATTTTAAAAAGAAAAAATATTTTTTCCTTAAAAAGAGACAGACTTGGAGAATTGGGATGAATCGATTGCTGGAGGATGGCTTTTTTTGCAGCCGCTGAAATAATAAGTTGTAGTTTCTTGCTGCCTTTAGTATATTTAGACCCCGGGGTGTTATTCCAAGTATGGCCCACTCTGGTGTCAGCGGCAGGTAGTTGAGGAGGTAGGCAGTAGCATAGCTTTTAATTTGCACCCAGAATCTTTTAATTGGAGGACAGTCCCACAGACAGTGATATAATGACGCACATCCACTCTTGTCACAGATTGTGATTTTGGATATACTAAGCGACTGTCCATGTGCTAGCAAGTACCTGTATACTGTACATGCTTGTGGCGGCAAATCATTTCTGGTCACAAAGTAATCAGTTCCACTACGGGCATTTATTGAGATTTTATAACATTTTAGAAGGAATTCCTCCTCTTTTTTTATATTGTAATTTTTTTCTTTCATGCATTATTAAATGTTCAATTAGTATCATTCTGTGTCTTAGCGCTGTATATTCTCTCAGCCACATATTCTAAAAGGGTTTGACTATCCCTTGTACGTTACAGCTGCTATGTGGGACCACTCATCACAGCGCCTGACTATATACTTGTTATATACCCTTTTTTGCCCCAACACGAAGTATAATGTTGTGCCTGTAAAAATCTAAAATCATGAACTGTGAGAAAAGAAAAAAGCGAACTCGCTTCTGCAAAAGAGTGCAGCATTTTAGTATTAGTATTGGTTAAATGCCGGATGTACTTAAGGCCCTTCCCTGCCCAGGAGCGGAATGGAAGTGCGGCCTCACAATTTTGAAATTCAGGATTTGTCAAAAAGGGGAGGAAAAGAGAATGATGACTATTAAGATTCCAAGCATTCCTCACAGTATGCCAGGTTGACCAAGCAGTCATTAAAAGTGGATTATCTAATAAATGAGGGGGAATCTTTTGCTTATGCATGTGTAAGAAACAGATCAGATCTGTCTGGGGTAAAAACTGCTGTTCTAAGAATGTATCAGCATAAGTGTCTTGTTTGTGTAACCAATCTTTAATGTATCTACACATAGCAGCCATTGAGTAGAGCCGCACATCTGGAAAATTGATGCCACCCATCAATCTCGTCTTCTGCAGAACAACCATACTAATTTTAGTTTTTTTTTTTCTTTCCAAATAAAGGAACGAAAGGATTTAAGAAATTAGCCTTGTCTGATTTAGAGAGTATAATCGGCAGCACCTGTAGGGGTTACAATATTCTTGGAAAGACAATCATTTTAATAAGGTCTGCTCTGCCTAAAAAGGAGAGAGGGAGGTGGCGCCAATCCCGGAGCACATCAAGCAAATGCCAGACAAGGGGGTAAATTTACTAAGATGGGAGTTCTATTTAAGATGGGATGTTGCCCATAGCAACTAATCAGATTTTATTTCTCATTTATCTAGCACCTTCTAGAAGATAATACCTGGAATCTGATTGGTTGCTATGGGCAAAATCCCATCTTAAATAGAACTCCCATTTTAGTAAATATACCCCAAGATGTTTAACATTAAGAGAGTATAAGTCAGAAATATTACGGGGTAAATAAATTCCCAAATATTTAATATATTTTGCCCCCCAATGTAGACCAATGCCGCGTGCCCAAGAGGGTTGTACCTCAGACCTAGGGAAAGAGCCGATGATTTTTCAATATTAATTACAAAACCCAATATTTCACCAAAGCGGTCAATTTTATCTAAAAGGGGCAATAAACTCACAGCCGGATTACCCAAATTTAAAAGTAAATCGTCCGCAAAAGCTGTTAACTTCCAACTGTCCTATCTGGATACCTTTGAACTGTTGACAATTTTGCAGTATTCTAATAAGAGGTCCAGGGCAAAGTTAAAAAGTAGCAGAGAGAGTGGACAACCTTGTCGGGTGCCCCTAAATAAAGGTAAAGGGTCACTTTGCGAGTCGTTAACAATCAATGAGGTTGTTGGGGAAGTATAAATAAATGTTACAAATTGTGTGAAAGAGGAACGAAAGTCTCTTATCGTCAGAACATTATGTAAATGAGACCATAAAATCTTATCAAAGGCCTTCTCGGCGTCTAAACTTAAAATTATATTTTGTGATTTACGTTGGCTTATGGCTGCCAAAATGGCTGCCAATGCTGTTCTAACTCCTTTCACCGAGTGCCTACCATGTGTAAATCCTAATTGATGATACGTAACTAAGGATGGCAATAATCGCTGTAACCGATTTTATATTATTTTAGTAAATAATTTAAAGTCTTGATTTAAATGGGAGATAGGATGGTAGGAAGCAAGAAATTCTGGGTTCCTATCTGGTTTCGGAATGAGTATAGTATAAGATGCATTAAAGGCAGAATAGGGTAAAATTATTTGCACGCAACCTTTGAAACAAGTTTGTCAGTGTGGGCACCAAGTCATCCTTCAATAGTTTATAATAGTCTCCATTTAGACCACCAGGGCCTGGGGACTTGTTAGATGGCAATGAGGAAATGACACTGAGAACTTCTTCCTCCGAGATCTCCTCATCCAAAACCTCCCTTTGTGAGGAAGTAAGTTTGGGTAGGGAGGCCCCTGAAAGAATCTCACAGGACAAACCAGTATCAACATCCACAGCTTTGTATAAAAATATTAATAAAATAAGGAGGAGATAGCACTCTACGTGGTACACCGTTTCCCAGAGCTAGGGTCAATTACCGAAGTGATATAGGATTCACAGCGTTGTTGTTTAGCAATATATGCTAAAAGCTTCCCTGATCGATTGCCCCACCGATAATATCTATTCTTAGTAAAATCCAACCTGCGTTGAGCCTGTTCAGTCAAAAATACCTCCAAAACCTGTTTACTTTGGTTATAGACCTGTAGGTTTTTTAAAATGTGAATACCCTCAGGGCACACGGCAAGGAAATTGAGGGCAATGACCTATCCAGAGGGATTTGGTCTACAACATTAAAGTGCCCTCTTATGATTAGGTTGGGAGTATCAGTTTTCATCAGCAAATGAGAAATTTTCATATAAAAGGATTGGTTGGGGACATTAGGAGCACAAATGTTCAGTAACGTAAAGCGCTCTCCCCGGGGGATCCGGTCTGAAGATCGACAGTATCTAGGTCGACAATGTTTAGGTCGACCACTATAGGTCGACAGTCACTAGGTCAACATGGATGGAAGGTCGACAGGGTTTCTAGGTCGACATGTGCTAGGTCGACAGGTCTAAAGGTCGGCATGAGTTTTTCACATTTTTTTTTCTTTTTTAAATATTTTCATACTTAACGATCCACGTGGACTACGATTGGAACTGTAAAGTGTGCCGAGCGAAGCGAAGGCACCATGCCTGAAGCATGGCGAGCGAAGCGAGCCATGCGAGGGGACGCGGTGCACTAATTTGGGATCCCGGTCACTCTACGAAGAAAACGACAAAAAAAAAATCCTCATGTCGACCTTTAGACCTGTCGACCTAGCACATGTCGACCTAGAAACCCTGTCGACCTTCCATCCATGTCGACCTAGTGACTGTCAACCTATAGTGGTTGACCTAAACATTGTCGACCTAGATACTGTCGATTTGATGAACCACACCCCTCCCCGGATGAGAACATGCAAAAGCAAATACCTGCCCTCCGTGTCTATCAAAGAATCCTGAATCTCATACTGCAAATGTGCACTAAAGAGTATTGCGACCCCACGTTTTTTTCTTGGTAAAGGGGGCCAAAATACAGTCCCTAAGCCAGGGACTCCTCAGCGTACTATCACCTGTATCTAGCTAATGAGTTTCCTGGTTAAAGATGATGTCAGGGTGAAAGGACTTGAGGTGTGTGAGTACCCTTCGGTGCTTAATGGGAGAATTGAGGCTAGCTACATTCAAGGAAATAAAATTAATGGTATTGGAGATTACCATAGATATTTGATTGTGTGGTGTTAGAGGAGTGAGTCATCCTATACCTGTTGTGCAGAACTGTAATTCCAGAAGTGATATGTAAGACTGAGGCCAAACCCTGTCCCCATGAGCTGGGTCACGCCACCAAGATTGAAGGAGAAAAAGGAGAGTTCCCAACCATACAACAATTGTAGGACAAGCATACCGTGCCCCCCCCCAAGGAGGACCTGAAAATTGGAAAGGAGGGAAAAAACAAACAAAAAACCCCCCAAACATACAGATGAAAAGAGTTAAGAACCAAACTGACATTAACACATGACCTCTCCTAGAAATTTCCACACCATGCAATACTTATCAAAGGAGTAATAACCACCACAAGATGGCATAAACATTTCAATGATAAACCAAATAGCAAGGATATTTAATTCAATCTGGAGGGGGAGGTGATCGTGAAGTAGAAGGGGGTATTGGATCATCTAAGTGAAAATGAGATCTGTCTGCAATTGGAGTGTCGAAGAAGATGGGTTTGCCATTAGAGAGGACCCTCAGCTTTGCTGTATACAGGAGGGCAAATTTGATGTTACACTCAAAGAGAAATTTACAAGTAGAGGAGAACTCCCTTCTCTTCTGCATCATTTGGGCTGAGAAGTCTTGGAAAATAAGAACTTTAAAGTCATGGATCTGTAGAGAAGGTATTTTATGGTTTGCCCATAGTATGTTTCTTTGTCTTTAAAATCCAGAAATTTGGCTATGACTGGACGTGGAGATCGGGCAGAAGCACTCCTCTCAGGCCCCAAGCGATGGGCTCTCTCGATATTAATAGACCCTGAGGTTGTCGGTACCTTGAGAACATGAATTAAATTAGTGTTAAGAAAGTCCAGCAGATCCGTGCCTTTAATACCTTCTGGAATTCCTATAAAGTGCAAGTTATTACGAAATGCCTGTTCTCCAGGTCGTCCAGCTTGTCAGACATCGCACTGATAGTGACCTCCCGTTGTTCAACCGTGTTACGTAGAGCTAATATGGTATCTTCAGAGTCACTAGTATGCTGTTCCAGCTATACAATTCATTTGGTGTTGGATTCCAAATGAGATATGGTAGTACTGAGTGAGGCTTGGATATTGTCCATTTTTTGATTAAGCGGTTGAAGGAGTAATGAAAGTTCGGTTATGGTGTTACTTTGTGGTACAGGTAGTTGGGAAACCTGAGAGGAGGATGCTTGTGACACGTCAGAGGGAGTAAATAACAAATCTGGAGAGGGTGGAGAACTTTTGGAAGTCTGAGCTTTAGCAGCTTGTCCCTTTGATTTGCCCATATCTGAACCTGTAGGTTTTCCTAGAAATTTGTCCATAGCCCGATAACCAAAAGACTAAGTAAGTAAAGAGTAAG
The DNA here is from genome assembly GCF_028390025.1 of Pseudophryne corroboree. Lineage (NCBI taxonomy): Eukaryota > Metazoa > Chordata > Amphibia > Anura > Myobatrachidae > Pseudophryne > Pseudophryne corroboree. The sequence goes on along the minus strand of NC_086444.1, from coordinate 905,993,098 downwards.
TGTATCCAGAAAGTATGATTTCACCCCCCCCCCCCCCATATGAAATGGAGAGAATTACATGTCAGAGACAAGACCTAAAAGTACATATTAACTTGAAAAAATAAAACTGAGAAAGTCACATGGCAATTATGAACTTTGACAGGGATGTCTCCTGGCTATATGTAATATTATTTGACCAAAATTGTTAAACAAAAATTACAATAGACTTCACAGTAATGTATGTTATAGCAGAGTTATTATAGTAATAGCCAGCAAATTATAACAGTATTGTCTGTAACCCGTTGTATATAATATCGGCTAACCAAGTTGCTGACAAAGTGATAGAATTACAAGGAACTTCTCAGTAATATACGTTATAACTGAATTTTTGGTAATAGTAGCCAGTAAGTGGCAACAGTAGTGTTCATAACACACATTTTATATAATAACAACTAACCAAAGTTGTAACAATAACAACTGCCAAAGCAGTGTAATTACAAGGGACTTTTTAGTAATATATGTTATATATGAATCCTTATAGTATTAGCCAGCAGATGGCAACAGTAGTGTTCGTAACACACACAAGGCTTAATGTATCAACTAACCGAAGTTGCTGGCAAAGCATTGGAAGTACAAGGGACTGCACTGTAATATATGTTATATCTGAATTATTATAGTAGTAGCCAGCAGGTGGCAGCAGTAGTGTTTGTAACACACATAAGGCTTTATGTATCAACTAACCGAAGTTGCCGGCAAAGCTATGGAACTGCCAAGGACTTCACAGTAATATATGTTATACCTGAATTATTATAGCAATAGCCAGCAGGTGGCAGTAATAGTGTTCATAACACACAAGGCTTTATATATTATCGAAGCAGGTGCTAAGTTAACAAATAGTAACACCTATATCTGATCACTGAAGAGCAAGTGATAAGACAAATGATACTGATTACAGTAGAGTAGTACAAATAATATACAGAGCCAATAACAGTGGTATAGTTTGCACAACACAGAGTATATTAACGCCTAAATTACGGTAATACCAAAATCGACCAGCAGATGGCAATGGCAGTATTCTTATTATATATAAGAATAACACTAGTCACACTTTAGTTTAGGAACACTAAAATAAGCTGTAAGCTACAAGATGTGTATTAAAATTAAAGTATCCAAAAAGCGAGAGTGGAGAAAGGGAAAATATACCAGAGGCAGGATTGGAGATGAAATGAAGATGGAGCGGATAGGGGTGGTGGGAAGGGTGAGATGAGAGACGCAATAGGGGGGAAGAAAAGATTTGTTAGTAAGAGTTAGACAATAACAAAATTAAAGGCGATGCTTGATCAGATCTATCACTGCCGATCACAGGAGTTGTGAGGTAAGTGGTCGACAGGGAGGCTGCATGCAGCAGTCAGAAGGCAGTCGCAGGGCTCTGAACTCAGTTGAAGACCCCGATGTCAGGATGGAAGGTCCTGCCAGCGATAGACATCCCTCACCCAATGGTTTCCGCGGGGCAGAGGAGAGGAGGCCACCTCAGTAGACAGCAACCGCAGGGATCCAATCTCAGCAGGGCAGCAACACCTGAAGGAGTCAACGGGCAGATCATCCAGGCCACTCCACTACTGATAAAGGCCCCCAGCTGGTGACTCAGGAGAACCCCACTGATGCAGCGCAGTGTGAGGCGGCGGCGCACTGACAGATCACCCTGCCCTCACAGAAACAGAGTTCAGCACCCAGTGGAGCACATTCCCAGCAGCCATCCAGCAAGCAAGGGAGTCAGGAGGAGTCCGCACACCTCGGCCGCGGGAGGTCCTGCGAGGAGTCCCCGCCACGCCAGTTGAGAGGAGTGGAACAGAGGTTGCCCAGGAAAGCAGCACCGCCTGCCACCACCAGGAAAAGAGTCAGCGCCGCAGCCGGTCAGCACCTCTCCAGCACAGGCAATGTAACAAGTCGCTGCAGGATGCGCCTCCGCAGCAGCCGCCTGTAGTCCACAAAGACAGCCACCCGCAGAAGTTCTCCAGGTGGGAAATGGCGAAGGTAAGCAGGTGGGTACTCAGGGGGGTGTGGGGACTGCACAGTCCAGGCACATATCCCAGGAGACACGAGGGACCAGCTGCGACAGCATTTAGAAGAGAAGTAGGGGGTACAGGAGTGCAAGCAATCTCTGGCCTAAACCGGGGGGGGGGGGGGACACACACACCATGCGGCCAGCGAGTGAAGGGCCAGATTCCAGAGGTATTAACAGTCCGTTCAGCCTACTAAGGATATTACAGCAACGCTCTCCCTTAGGGCTATCAGGGAAGGATGAGTTAGAATAGTAATCCTCAATATAACCGCAGATGGACACGGATTACAGGAGGCTGAGATAGAGAGCACGATAAAAAGCGGCCATCACGATGATACGCCCACCGGAAGTTACAATATTTTTAATTCTAACCATCATTCTTAACCATGTAGCTTGATAGAGCTCATATCTCTCAGGAGTTGAGTAATACATTTAGTCTACAGTCATATAAAAGTCCATAAGTTGGCACCAGTCCGATAGTGTAGTGGAGAGGGTGATTGACAGGGCACAGGAAGTACCACTCTAGCCGCATTACTCATGTGCCTGAGTAAAGATTTTTATAATTAGAAATGGGTATATTCAAAATGGGATAATAACCAAAAGTCAGGGCCAGCTGGGACAGGGGAACCAAGACCTCCTATTTCCCTACCACACCTCCAACAGAGAGGGGATACACCTGGGCAAAATTTATGTGTAATAGTCGGGCAACAGTACCATCTGGATAATAACTTGTTTTGGGTCTCTATTACCTCTATACTGTTTGAACAGGCACTGATTGTCTGGTATATCTTGCCCCAATTCACTTGAATCCCTTTATGGGAGAAATTTTTTTTTTTTACCAAGGCCCCTTATATGTGGGGTTAGAAGGTAAAAGTGCCTTTAGAAGAATTTGATATAAGTTGGATATAACATGAGTAGGGAGCTTGTGATTGGGTACACAGTTTATCGAACATAGGTGTTCATTCCGAGTTGTTCGCTCGTTGCCGATTTTCGCTATGCTGCGATTTGTTGCTAAATGCGCATGCGCTTAGTTATTTAACTAAAAACTTAGCAGTTTTGCTGGTGTTCGTGTGGCGCTTTTCAGTCGCACTGCTGATCGGTGAATGATTGACAGGAAAGGGGCGTTTCTGGGTGGTAACTGAGCATTTTCCGGGAGTGTGCTAAACAACGCAGGCGTGTCAGGGAAAAACGCGGGAGTGTCTGGAGAAATGGGGGAGTTGCTGGCCGAACGCAGGGCGTGTTTGTGACGTCAAACCAGGAACTAAACGGACTGAGCTGATCACAATCTAGGAGTAGGTCTGGAGCTACTCAGAAACTGCTTGAAAATATTTATTAGCAGTTCTGCTAATCTTTCGTTTGCAATTCTGCCAAGCTAAGATACACTCCCAGAGGGCGGCGGCCTAGCGTGTGCAATGCTGCTAAAAGCAGCTAGCGAGCGAACAACTCGGAATGAAGGCCATAGTGAGATTTCTATCCACACGCAGAAGGCCCACCTAAAGAAAATACAAAATGACGTAGCTTTAAATAAAACCAAAGGTTAACACTAGTTAATCCCGACTCCTCTGTCAACCTCTCATCTTCCAAGAAGCAGTGGCTCCACCAGACAGGTCTGTAATAAATCGAGGGTTATGGACATTGGGAGTTATTGGGGTCAACACTGTAGTCAAGTCCAAGTGGATTCTTAACTTTCTCCACATAGATAAAGTAGGACCCACAGTCGGGTGAGCTGATCGACACACATTAGATAACCAGGGGATACAGTGAAAGTATAAACCGGAAGAGAATGCTTCTATCTGCACCCGTTGCTTGCCCACTGAGTCTCGAGTCCATTCCAGAATCCTACTGAGCAAAGCTGCTTGGTGGTACGCCGAGATCAAAGGCAATTGTCTACCCCATTGAGATTTACACCTAGAAAGTATTTTGTGCTTAAACCTGGGTTTCCTCCCTCCCCAGACAAAATCACGTAAGACCTTTTAATGCGTTCCAGCCATGAAAATTTCTTTGGGAGCCAATGTGATAGATCTGTACGGATCTTATTGAGTATGGGGGCAAAATTTAATGTGAACAGTTTATTAAGTTTATTCGAATTATGTATACCTAAATATTATAGGTGTGACGGATGCCACTTGAAAGAGAAAGAGTTAACAAGAGCAGAGGCTGTCGTATCTGGGGCCGTGACATTCAAAGCCACAGATTTATGGTAATTAATCTTAAAATTAGAAAGGCTATGAAAACGCTGGAATTCTCGCATAAGACTTGGCAAAGAAATCATTGGGTCCATAATGGTAGCTAATAGGTTGTCCGCGAAAAGGGGCAATTTATATTCCTGTGGACCACCTTCAGTCCCAAAACATATGGGTTTGCCCAGCATGAAAATTAACGGTGATAGAGGGCATCCCTGCCGTGTTCCATTTCTTAGAATCCCATTGACCCTCACCTGTGCTGTTGGAGCAGTGGCGGATTTAGCGGGTGACAATTAGGGCGAATGCCCCCCCCCCTACACATACCGGCACCGGGATGGATGGCCGGGTCCCGCCACGGTGCCGGACTGGAGAGCGGTGCAGCGCGGCGGGGGAAAGGGAGACGAAGAGTGACAGTGTAGGCGTGCGTGCGGGGGATGCCTGGTGCACACAGGCATCCCCCCGCACACACGCCTGCCGCTGCCGCCAATTCCTGTCTCCTTGACGCTGAAGGGAGGAGAGCGCTGCGTGCGCCTCTCCTGCCCACTGTGTCCCAGTCTCCGGCAGTCATTTTAAATGTCTGTGGCTGTCAGCCAATCAGAGCTCACAGACCGGCTCTTGATTGGCTGCCGGCCCGTGAGCTTTGATTGGCTCACAAGCCGGCGCTATATTTCAAATGGCCGCCGGAGACATGGACTCAGTGAGGGGAGGCGCAGAAGAGACACGAGGTGCGCTCGCTCCCCCTCAGCATCAGAGACGGGAATCGGCGACAGTGGCACTGGCAGCAGGAGGATAAGCACCACTGGGGGAATATATATCTGGCACCATTGGGGGCATTTGTATCTGGCACCACTGGGGGCATTTGTATTCTGGCACCACGTGGGGCATTTGTATTCTGGCACCACTGGGAGCATTTGTATTCTGGCACCACTGGGAACATTTGTATTCTGGCACCACTGGGGGCATTTGTATCTTGCACCACTGGGGGCATTTGTATTCTGGCACCACTGGGAGCATTTGTATCTGGCACCACTGGGGGCATTTGTATACTGGCACTGCTGGGAGCATTTGTATTCTGGCACCGCTGGGAGCATTTGTATCTGGCACCACTGGGGGCATTTGTGTATCTGGCACCGCTGGGGGCATATGTGTCTGGCACCGCTGGGGGCATATGTATCTGGCACCGCTGGGGGCATATGTATCTGGCACCGCTGGGGTCATGTGGATCTGGCACCACTGAGGTCATGTGGATCTGGCACCACTGGGGTCATGTGTATCTGGCACCACTGGGGTCATGTGTATCTGGCACCACTGGGGTCATGTGTATCTGGCACCGTGGGTGGCATTTGAGTATCTGGCACCGCTGGGGTCATTTGTGGATCTGATGTGAATTTCGGCTCATTCTATTTGCTATAATGTAAATTTTGGCTGATTTTGTGTGCTATAATGTGAATTTTGGCTCATTTTGTGTGCTATAATGTGAATTTCGGCTCATTTTGTGTGCTATAATGTGAATTTCGGCTCATTCTGTGTGCTATAATGTGAGTTTCGGCTCATACAGTATGCTATAATGTGAATTTCGGCTCATACCGTGTGCTATAATGTGAATTTCGGCTCATACCTTGTGGTATAATGTGAATTTAGGCTCATTCTGTGTGCTATGCAGGAATGGTGATTCGCCAGTCTGTATCACCAGTGCGCAGGGTTCTCTCCACTAACTGGCAACATTTTATTAGTAATGGAAACAATAGGAAATTTTAGAAGTGAATGGGAAGGTCATCTCTAATGGGAGGAGCTATGATTGGGGGAGGGGTCATCATTCTTAAACCGCCGCCCCTAAAAGTTAAGTCTAGATCCGCCACTGTGTTGGAGCTCTATATATAGCCAGTATTTTGTGAAGGAAAGCGGTACCCAAACCCAATTTGCGTAACACCCCTTCCATAAAGTCCCAGTCGATTCTGTTGAATACTTTCTCTGCATCGGTTGATGAAAGGACCATGGAGATATTAGAGGAGATTGCATGGAATATTAAGTCAATAACCTTTATAATATTGTACCTAGCCTCCCGTCACGGTACGAAACCCACCTCGTCCGAGTGAATGAGGTTAGGGAGAAGTGGTTTAACATGGTTAGTCACAAGCTTAACATATACAGTAACTTAATGTCCACAATAAGTAAAGAGATGGGCCTGTAGAATTACTGTAATCGGAGCCGAAAGGGATTGATCCGAAAACTTTACCTGCACGACCACAGGAGCATAAGTAGCAGATGGTCCTGGAAAACTTTATAGTAGGCAATGGGGAAACCATCAGGACCCAGACTCTTCCCATTAGGGTAGGTCCTTTGGCTTCCTTTAGTTTGGCCTTCATAAGAGGCGAGTCCAGAGCCTGTGATATTGTCTTGGGGAGAGATGGGAAGTCAATGTCATCCAAAAATTTTCAGATTGCCAATTTATGTTCCAACCGTTCAGAAAGAGGTATCCTTCATCTTTTGAATGTACGTTAAAGACCTTTGTGCTCGGAGGGCTTTTGCCAACATTTCACCAGGTTTACTACTCCATCAGTAATAGGAATGCTGATCGTCTAAAGGCCCTTTTAACATTATCATTAAGCAGACAATTCAAAGACGTTTTAGCAGCCTGAAGTTGCACATAGATGTCTGAATTCCCAGTGTCCTTGTGTACCGTTTCTAACAATTTTATTTTATTTTTTTTAGAAAAGAGCCCAGCTGAATATAGTGTCCCCGAATGAGACATTTATGGGCTTCCCATATCGAGAATGGGGAGACATCGGCAGTCACATTTGAAGCAATATAGTCATCTATAAACCCAAGAAGCTTTGCTTTGCAATGAGAATCTGTAATCAATGGCTAATTTAATCACCAATGCTGAGGTTCAGGAGCATAAGTGTGTAAGGTTAAAGTAATTGGGGCATGATCTGATCCCGTAATCTGGCCAATTAACACCTCCCGCAGCATATCCATACAGGAATGATTGACACAAAAATAGTTTATGAGAGAATATGCATTTTGTGGGGGGGGGGGGGGGAGGAGTAGAATGGTCCCTCTCTGTTGGGTGTAGTAGTCTCCATGAATCAGCCAATTGAAAGTCAAGTCCCCTCCCATCACCAGTAACCCTTCAATATCAGACTCAATGGATTCTAGAGCTTGGTGGAGAAACCAGGTATGACCCTGATTGGGCATATACAAATTAACAAACGTATATCGCTGCAGTGCTATGGTGGCTTTCACTAGCAAGCCCCTACCCTCTCCAATCGGGATCTCTTGAACGTCGGCAAGCTGCAAATGTTTGGAAAATAATATAACAACACCTCTGAACTTGACTTCTGAGAAATTATTGAAAAACCACATAGGAAAATATCTAGAAGACAGATGCGTAGCAGCGCCCCGTTTGAAGTGAATCTCCTGTAAAAAGGCAACATCTATCCTGTCTATGTGTAATAAATGTAACAGTCTACAACGTTTTTCCGGGATGTTAAGAGTTAAGACCTTTGACATTATTACAAAATAAAGTCAGTGTAGCCATTTTGGAATTGAGAAAGACAGGTAGTAACCTATGATAGTCACTTCACTCACCTGCTAGGTGGAGAAAGTAAAAAAGGGAGGAGGGGGAAAGAAAAAGAGAGCAGAGGAGAAAAGAGCAGAAAAACTCAGTAACAAAAAACATAATGTAAAGAAGGTCACAGTCAAATATCTAAGACTCGTAAGTAGAGAAAACTCTGCTAGAGAAGACATGGAATCCCCTAATGGGTCCACGGTCAACATATACACAGCAGAGAGGGGGTACTAGGTGGTAGTGGTGAACCTTGACACCATTATACAAAGTCTACATTCATATACGTTAAGAAAAATAACAAACTTCAGAACCGTTAAAGCAATACTTGGATCTGGCGACTCATCGTATAGAAAACCACAAATGTTATAGGTTTGACTGTATATAAAGTCAACGTAAAAGAGAAAAAACAAATAGGCACAGTGATACCATCTAAAGAGGAATTAGAAACAGATACCCTATCCATGAAAAGCGTAAGTCTGGAGACGAGTGGTTAAAATGACTGCGCAACCAACAAAATAAGTGAACAGCAGAATTGTATACCCCAGAACCTAGAGGACCTAGAGAATACCTGAAACACGAACACATAAACACTTAACATATTCACAATTCAGATGACTGCAGCATCCTCCGGAGCCTGAGGGTTGCGTCTCCTGTGCCTAGAGACCTAATAATAATAATAAGGCTAATAATAATGTGTCATTGCCAGGACAGCTGCTAATTGGGGACGCTATCTCTCCTTTACTGTACTGAATCTCTAGTCACTACAAAATATGTGTTAATACATAAATAAGCCAGTTAATGACTGCTGCAGCTTTTGCTGAGAGATGTGGTGTAATCTAATCACTTTCTTCTACTGGGATTCCTGGGAAAGTTGGGACACGACTGACTGCCTATTCTTATAGGGAATTGCAGTGTACGTGTAAGGATGTGCCCTGTGGGCACATCTGTGTTGTCCCTAGTTGGGGACAGCGCTGGGGCAGCTTGTCTGTCCCCAGCGCTGGGTGCGTGGCGGCGGCGGGTGTCCGGTGCAGGGATTACCCTTTTCCCTGCACCGGACCCCAGGCTGGAGGGTTTGAATGTTGGCGCCCTCCGGGAGCCAATCGCGGCTCCCGGAGCGGCAGCCAATAGGAGAGAGACGCGGCGAGCCAATCGGCGCTCGCCGCGTCATAGGCCCCGCCCCCGGCGTCTGACGTCAGACGCCGGGCGGGAGCCAGAGCGGAGGACGACGGCGCTGAGGAGCGGGAAGAGGAGAAGACGTCGCGGGCGGGAGCCGAAGAGGACAGCGCGCGCGCAGAAGAGCGCGAAGAAGGAAGAGGAGCCGGACAGGAAACAAGGACTGCGTGGAGAAAGACGACGACGGCCGCAGGGAGAGGAGCTCCGGTGGCCGCTGAAGAGGCCGGAAGACGTCGGGCCCCAGGAAGGAGATGTCCAGCGGCGGCTGGACGCGGAGCAGCGGAGGCGACGCCGCTGGCCAGGACGGGTCAGCGGCAGAAGACTGTGTCGGAGGCCCTCGGGTTAGGTAAGGCCTCAGTGAGGCTATCCTCCCCTCTTCCTCCCTCGACCACCAGGGACGGGCATTAGGCCCGCGGGCACAAGTCAGGCACTAGGCCTGTGGCGCAGTTAGGAGATTGGGGGTCATTATTCTGATTAGGTGGTTTGGGCATTAGGCCCAAGCCACCCAACCTCTGCGGCACCAGATAGGCAGGCACTAGGCCTGGGGGGCACATGTTGGGCACTAGGCCCATGAGGATAGTCAGGCCACCGGCCTGTGGGCACAGTTAGGCGGGCATTAGGCCCGAGGGGCACGTTCAGGCACTAGGCCTGTGGGGACATTAGAGGGCGCTAGGCCCTAGTGGATTTGTGGCCAATTAGGGATATGAAAGGTGACCCTGGGCACAAGGCCCAGGTCACCCAACGGGCGGCAAGTTAGGCGGGCGCTAGGCCCGTGGGCAAAGTCAGGCCTGTGGGCAGTTAGGGGGCGCTAGGCCCAGCGAAGCAGCGTTTCCCTGAGGTGAGTAAAGGTGGTACTGGGCGCTAGGCTCAGGCCACCCTGAGAGTACGGTAGGTGGGTGAGCTGTGCGGTCCCCACTACTGGGTGTTCTGGGTCGGGTAGATAAAGGGACAGCACCGTTTTATGTTGTAACTCCGATAGTGTGTTATATGTTGTTACCGTGCAGGGCAAAGTGTATGTGTTGTGTAAGTTGTGCATAGTTGTGTTGCACCACACCCACAGAGCTAGTTTGAGGGCTCCGCTGTTGTAGATAGTATAGGGTGTGACACTAGGTCAGAGTTAGGCCCTGCACGGCTGTTTCTCTTTGCCTCCTTACAGGGACCTGTAAGTGGAGAAGATCGGAGTGCAAGACTCGTGACGGTGAGTAGCATCCGTGTACGTCTGTCCCTTGTTTGTCCCCGAGCGCCGGAGTTAGGATTGCTCACGGACGTGAGAATCCCTTTCATCACACTACGTGCGAAAGCGCGAGTGTGTGAAAGCTGGGTAGCTGAGGCTTTGTGCCGGTGATGACCATTCACCCAGCCGGTGAAGGTCGCAGCCACCCCTGGGGTATCCCCTGTTCCACCGGAAGAAGGGTCGATACCCCTTTGATGTAAACCCTTCTCTCCTCAGCTAGGTCGTCGGTCAGCTCCGAGAGGGAATCGCCGTGTCCGGATCCGAGTGAAGATTTCCAGGTCCGTTGAGGGTTCCGGTACCTGAAGGTGAGAGCGAGCGGCGCCTGGTGAGTACCGAGTCTACACCTGCACGGCAGCAGGCACCACCACACGCACAGCAGCCGCACCTCTCACACTTGGCGTAGTCGGCAGGATAAAAGAGACCGGATCACGGACACGATGTGGAACGCCACCAAGAAGACCTCCCTGCAGACGGCTCCGGAGAAGACTCACCCCCGGATGTGTGTGGACCAGAGCGACTGGGTGACGGTGTCTGGGGCAGACATCCTGAAGATGGTGCAGCGGTCGGTCCAGCGTGGAAAAGAAGAGCGCCGGGAGAAGGGGCGCAAGAAAGCCGCTGTGACGCCCTGCAAGAAATGTCGGCAAATGGGTCACTTTGCCGACGAGTGTACTTGGCGAAAGACGTCCCCAAAGAAGGTGGTCCAGGAAGCGGACCGAAGACGTCAGAAGGGCCAAGCGAAGAAGGAGTCCTGGTGTTTGCTCTGCGGAAACTACGGGCATGAGCACAACAGTTGTCCTTGGAACGAAGAGTTGAGCGAAGACGAGGTTGATTTCCGGTGTGAAAACTGTGGAGATCCCCGACATCGGCTCCTGGAATGTCCATGGACTGAAGACCGGACGGACTACGAGGCCACGGTGAAGCAGCTGACTGAGTCTCGTCAGCAGCTTTGGGACCGGGTGGCTGCAGAGCCTGTGTGTGCGCTCTGCGAGGCGAGAGGACATGCGCTTCCCGATTGTCCGTGGAACGAAGACCGGATGATTGCGGATGGTCGCGCCCAGAGATGGGAGGAGGAAACCAGGGAAATGGAGCGGAAGGCCTTGCTGGAAGTTAATTCGCAGGTGCCCATTTCTTCGGAGCCGGAACCAACGGGTGAAGATTCCCCAGTGAAGGAGGTGGACCAGGAACCCGTCTTGGAGAAGGTGGCAGTGGCCCTCCCTTGTTGGAAGTGTCGGCGACCAGGACATGCGGCCAGTGAGTGCCCTTGGGAAGATGCCGAGGACCTACTCTGTCCCAAGAAAGTGACCCCAGTAAGGCAGAATCCTTTCCCGCATGAGGCGGAGGTGGACGACTGGGAGGTGAAGAGGCCACGCTGTCAAGAAAAGCGTGAAGACCCAGTGACTGAGACGTCCGGAATCTCCCCGCGATGGAACCGTCCACGACCAGGACGTGCGGAACAGGAGTGTCCTGGGTACCAAGAGATGCCAGCGGAAGCGCAGGAGTACGCTGAGGAAGAAAAGGATCCAGCGGAAGCGAAGGAGTACGCTGAGGAAACAGAGGTGCCAGCGGAAAAGAATAAGTACGCTGAGGAGACCCCAGTCCAGATATCGGAAGAGGACTCTGACTACGGTGAGCTGTCCGCCGACGAATCCCTCCCAGAACAGATGGAGGACGACTCTGGCATCGGAAGCGCCGACGAGAGTGACTGGCAGGATCGGGTGGAGTCATGCTCCCAGTTGAATGCCCTCCGTGAAGAGGAGGAGATAGTCCTGGAGCAAGAATACCTGCCAGGAGTGCCGAAATGGACCGACGTACGGGGACAGGACTGTGATGCCGTGGGAGGACCCGTTCCAGAGGAAGACACAGGACCTTTGGAGATGCCCCACGAGGAAATGCGACATGTTGTGGCTGTTGCCCGGGAGGAAACGGATGCCCCGGAGGATTCCGCTGTTGGGTGGTGGTCGATACCACACCCGGAAGACAGGGACGAAGCCACAGACGATATCGGAGGCCAAGAGTGGGTGACTGTTGTCCCCGTGGAAGAAGATTCCCCTTGGTGGCCAACGTCAAGCGACCGTGAGGAGATGCCACTCCCCCAGAGGATCCGCCGATGGAGGTCAGGACGCAAGAGGAACCCGGAGCTGGAGGAGGAAGGATGTGGGGTCACAGCTGGTCCAGGCTGGGCCCCCGAATGCACCCTCGCCGGAGGGACCTCGGAATTCCCTGACCCGCGGACAATGGGCGTCGTGAGGAACTTTGTAGGGACTACAAAGGAAAAAGGGGGGGGAAATGTAAGGATGTGCCCTGTGGGCACATCTGTGTTGTCCCTAGTTGGGGACAGCGCTGGGGCAGCTTGTCTGTCCCCAGCGCTGGGTGCGTGGCGGCGGCGGGTGTCCGGTGCAGGGATTACCCTTTTCCCTGCACCGGACCCCAGGCTGGAGGGTTTGAATGTTGGCGCCCTCCGGGAGCCAATCGCGGCTCCCGGAGCGGCAGCCAATAGGAGAGAGACGCGGCGAGCCAATCGGCGCTCGCCGCGTCATAGGCCCCGCCCCCGGCGTCTGACGTCAGACGCCGGGCGGGAGCCAGAGCGGAGGACGACGGCGCTGAGGAGCGGGAAGAGGAGAAGACGTCGCGGGCGGGAGCCGAAGAGGACAGCGCGCGCGCAGAAGAGCGCGAAGAAGGAAGAGGAGCCGGACAGGAAACAAGGACTGCGTGGAGAAAGACGACGACGGCCGCAGGGAGAGGAGCTCCGGTGGCCGCTGAAGAGGCCGGAAGACGTCGGGCCCCAGGAAGGAGATGTCCAGCGGCGGCTGGACGCGGAGCAGCGGAGGCGACGCCGCTGGCCAGGACGGGTCAGCGGCAGAAGACTGTGTCGGAGGCCCTCGGGTTAGGTAAGGCCTCAGTGAGGCTATCCTCCCCTCTTCCTCCCTCGACCACCAGGGACGGGCATTAGGCCCGCGGGCACAAGTCAGGCACTAGGCCTGTGGCGCAGTTAGGAGATTGGGGGTCATTATTCTGATTAGGTGGTTTGGGCATTAGGCCCAAGCCACCCAACCTCTGCGGCACCAGATAGGCAGGCACTAGGCCTGGGGGGCACATGTTGGGCACTAGGCCCATGAGGATAGTCAGGCCACCGGCCTGTGGGCACAGTTAGGCGGGCATTAGGCCCGAGGGGCACGTTCAGGCACTAGGCCTGTGGGGACATTAGAGGGCGCTAGGCCCTAGTGGATTTGTGGCCAATTAGGGATATGAAAGGTGACCCTGGGCACAAGGCCCAGGTCACCCAACGGGCGGCAAGTTAGGCGGGCGCTAGGCCCGTGGGCAAAGTCAGGCCTGTGGGCAGTTAGGGGGCGCTAGGCCCAGCGAAGCAGCGTTTCCCTGAGGTGAGTAAAGGTGGTACTGGGCGCTAGGCTCAGGCCACCCTGAGAGTACGGTAGGTGGGTGAGCTGTGCGGTCCCCACTACTGGGTGTTCTGGGTCGGGTAGATAAAGGGACAGCACCGTTTTATGTTGTAACTCCGATAGTGTGTTATATGTTGTTACCGTGCAGGGCAAAGTGTATGTGTTGTGTAAGTTGTGCATAGTTGTGTTGCACCACACCCACAGAGCTAGTTTGAGGGCTCCGCTGTTGTAGATAGTATAGGGTGTGACACTAGGTCAGAGTTAGGCCCTGCACGGCTGTTTCTCTTTGCCTCCTTACAGGGACCTGTAAGTGGAGAAGATCGGAGTGCAAGACTCGTGACGGTGAGTAGCATCCGTGTACGTCTGTCCCTTGTTTGTCCCCGAGCGCCGGAGTTAGGATTGCTCACGGACGTGAGAATCCCTTTCATCACACTACGTGCGAAAGCGCGAGTGTGTGAAAGCTGGGTAGCTGAGGCTTTGTGCCGGTGATGACCATTCACCCAGCCGGTGAAGGTCGCAGCCACCCCTGGGGTATCCCCTGTTCCACCGGAAGAAGGGTCGATACCCCTTTGATGTAAACCCTTCTCTCCTCAGCTAGGTCGTCGGTCAGCTCCGAGAGGGAATCGCCGTGTCCGGATCCGAGTGAAGATTTCCAGGTCCGTTGAGGGTTCCGGTACCTGAAGGTGAGAGCGAGCGGCGCCTGGTGAGTACCGAGTCTACACCTGCACGGCAGCAGGCACCACCACACGCACAGCAGCCGCACCTCTCACATACGTGGGCCTTCTACTGAAGATACTATGACCGACAGTATCTTAGTATCCACTGTGATATTCTGCCACAGTACAGACTACAGTGAATTGACCATTAAATTAAGAAACTGTTGTGCTTCCTGTATCTTAAGTATATTACATACTGTCATCTGCTGGCTGAACAGTTTCTAACACTAAATAAAGGCATTACAGTAATCCAGTCTATTTATTTCTGTATGATCTAGGATATATTTTCTATCGCAACTATGGGAAGATTATCTTGGGGTGCAGTTTAGTGATTTACTAATCTGTATGTGCTGTATGTTCAAAGATCTCTTAATAAGCATGTCTCTGAAAGGAAGGTACAGTATTCTCATGTCAATGGTATAACTGCTATAGACCAGCGGGATCCAGAATCTAGGACACTGCTTATGTGCAAATCAAATTAGCCACATTGAATATCTGGAAAAGATAGAACTTTTCAATTGCTACATTACATTCAGTTAAACACATTAATTGACTATTTATAAAAACATAAATTACCTTTGCAATATACATAATTTAAGCAATCCGCATAGCATTTTTAATAACCTATATGACTGGCAGTGTGTTTGCAAATGAAAGAGAATATGTCCCAGGAGACTTTGTGATGGGGCCGCTATCTGTCTCATTCACCCCTCTCCACAATCTGTCACACACATTAGTTAATCATTACTGTCTAGTGTCTACTGTACTGCTGGTGCTATAGAGATACATCGGATCTGCTGTGTTCTTTCATGCTGAAATAAAACTACCAAATAAAAGCAGAAGCGGGTACAATCCGTTATACTGCGTGACACTGTTTCTTTTTACGGGATAATAATAACCCACACTATCATGAGAATCCTACTGCTATTAACACATCCATCTACTGTCTAAGAATGAGCATTAGGCTACCAACCTGTCACATATACGTGTGGAGCAATATGGTGTCCTTGAGCCTGTGGTAAGTGCTAACGTGACATCATTATATCACCTGAGTCTGTCACCTTGGGATTAATAGTATTCAGCACAGCACTGGAACGGATTGCATTGATATCAGCAGAATATTAATTTACAATAGCAAATTGCAATTATAAATATTTTTAGATAAAGGATTTGCCTAATATGGAGCACTGTATCTAAAGCATACCAAACATGCATTTTCTGTAGAAAAACATAATCCCTGTCTTTCCCCACACTGCTCATGGCATCTCCAGTATTGTTTTGTAGGGGTGTGATATGGGTGCCTGGTCATAGGCAAATGCAGGGGGGGTTTCCAGTTGCCCAGAAACCCCTCCTCCTCTTGGCAAGTGGCTCAAATTATGACAATAGCAACAATATATAATACAATTACTAGAGCTGACACCACATCATGCAGTTTACGAAACATGACCAGTGGCAGCAGCTTCTTCTACCAGGTTTGCTGTGTGTGTGGCTCTGAGTCCTCAATCAGTGCACTAGACCAGAGAGTAACTACCAGGAAGAAGAAACAGGAGCCTTACCATGAGGTGGGAGAATGTGTGCTTGGAAAGTGCAGTATTCTGCATATATAGTGTAAAATATTAATACTGTTTTCCATACAGTATAACGTGTATAAAAAGACCAATGTTTACATTAATGTCCAGGGTCATTACTGTGTTATTCTACTGCTTCCCTAGACTCCCGCACTTGCTCCAGTGTTCTACAGAGGGGGATACTATGGACTGCATTTGGAAACCCCCCTCTAGAAATCCTGCGTTTGCCACTGCCGGTGTTAGGGGTTCTGGTGGTCAGAAGACCAACAGCGGCATCCTAATGGAGGGAATCCCGACAGGGGTTTGGCAAGAATACTTACCCTCCCCCGCTACCCTCCAAACCCTAGCCCTACTTTCCCACAGCCTAACCCTCCATCCCCCCCACAGCCTAACCCTAACCCTTCTAGGTGGTGCCTAAACCTAACCCCCCTCCATGCAGCCTAACCCTAATCTCCCCGGTGGTTCTTAAACGTAACCTCTCCCCCTCCCCCGCAATCTGACCCTAACAGTCCACAGCATACTTATGTTTGGGATACCGGCTGTCGGGATTTTGACATCGGCAATTTCAACTGATGTCGGTATTCCGGCACTGTTCTTCGGGATGCATGTTGGGAATCCAGCATTGGGATTTCAACTGCTTGTATCCTGAACGTATACCATTTTGTAGTGCTCCTCACAGTAGCTGTAATATCTGTTTTTACTGAAAAACAACTATTTATTTAAAAAAAAAAAAAACAACAACAACAACAACATTATTTATGGGTTTCTAATAAGAAGATCCAGGGCCTATTTCAGAGATGTATGCAAACCCAATGGTATACATACAGTTCATCTCCGATGTTTATCGATTTGAGCATGTGCAGGATCTGTACGGAGCATGTGCAGGATCTGTACGGAGCATATGCTGATCTGTTTTGCAGGATGGTCTCAGTATCCCCTAAGCCAGTGATGGCTAACCTTGACACTCCAGCTGTTGTTGAACTACACATCCCAGCATGCCCTGCATCAGTTTTAGTATGGCCAAATAGCAAAACTGTAGCAGGGCATGCTGGGATGTGTAGTTCAACAACATCTGGGGTGTCAAGGTTAGCCATCACTGCCCTAAGCTGCAGCATGATTGACATGTGGCAATGACAGAGCAATACAGAAAACGGGGTGTGTTGGCCCCATTTTCTTGGCACGCTAAGGCCAGTTGCTCTCTCCTTGTATGCAGCTTCACTGGCTCCAGTGAAACACCGGGCATCCTGAGTAACCTCAAGGTTCACACAGAGGGTGCAGATGCCATGTCTGTTCATGCAGCAGCGATCACAGACGGTGGCAGGAGATGTCTATTTATATGAGACGCCTAGTGCAGTATTAGCATATTATCACACAGCCGCTGTGTACAAAGAGGGTTACCCAATCATAAATTGTTTCCTTGCCTTATTTAATGGCGCAAATGTAGTAATTAATTCATTACTAGTAACTTTCTCTTTCTTGATTTTGCCACAAAAGCTTCACTAGATCTTCTGCCTTTGTTATAAATATGATTGTTTTAACCCTTGTTTTGCTTTGCATGGAAAGATCACCGCTCACTGTGCTGAAATGAATTAAATGTTCCTCTCCTGTGTAAGCAATAAGTTCCTGTGAAACAGAGACATCTCCAGCAGCTATCTCCCTATCTATGGGCTTTGGGCAGTCAACTGTGGACATACAGTGCTAGCAAGGTGCATCAGGAGGTCTGCATTACTTACTGTAGCCTGTTGTTTTATTCCAATGAAGATTACAGATGAGAAACATTTCTATACCCTATATTCATAGGTGGTAAATTGGTAATCTTTTAATAGGAAAAAAACCAGCAATGACTTTTGCCTTTTTCTTGATTGAATCCTATTTGATGCTTGTAATTATCACACGTTTCCAGAATTCACATTCCTTTTGAGACAACGTCTGTATTTTAGAATTTTGGGTTACTTGTAATTTTATGATTTCTCCTAAATAAAAGTTGTAGATAAAGAATTATTTGCATCCCTCATATTCATTGTCCAGCATCAGACCAATATCATGTCCTTAAGTGAACATTAATCGCCAGCAGCGGAACTGAACTATAGCACAAAAGTATGTTTAATAAAAATTATAATTTAGCCTAGAAGAAAAATTGCAGTTTAAGTTAGGTCTCCTTTACTTAGAACATACTGTCTATCAATCTTATTTACCTATGATATTAGTGATACTGTACTTAGTGTAACCAAAACTTCAGCCAAACACACATCTACTGTATCCACTTTGTGAATTCCTGATTCCCCTCACATTCTTCTTACCCAAGGTCGATGAGAGAGGGTATTAATTACCTAGGCCCAGCATTGTCCAAGGGACCTGGATGGAGACCAGCAAGCTGTGGGAGAAGATAAATCATATTTTGCATTGTGGCATGGCCACAGGGAACGCAACAGAAATCATGGGGCCTGGTAGTCTCATGGTTTTGGGTCCCCTTATGTGGCTCTCCATCTCAGTACCTTCAGCGTTATCCCCCTATCTGTATCTTCATCTCCAGCCTCATCCTCCTCTCTGTCTCCCCGACTCCAGACTCATAGAAACATATGATGGCAGATAAGAACCTTGTGGCCCATCTAGTCTGCACATATACACGCATACCTAAACACTAGTGTTCAATTTTTCCAGGAGACAAAAAACCTATCAGTGTATTTGTGGATTACGGAATGAAACCGGAGCACCCAGAGGAAACCCACACAAGCACAGGGACAATTTACAAACTTCACACAGTTAGGGCCAGGGTGGGAATCCAACCTATGACCTCAGTGCTGAGAGGCAGTAATGCTAACCATTATATGTACTGCCATTCCCTTTATTCCAGTCTACCTCCCATCTCTCCAGCATCTCCCTCTTCCTCTGTAATTCTCCGGGTCCAGTAAGCCCCCAATGTCACTCCAGCTCCAGCCCCTGGCCTCGCTTACCAACTTTCACTTTTGCTGCTCCTCTTCACAGAAAAATATACAATATATATATATATATTTTGAATGGCTCCCCCTTCATGTCAACGCCCTGCAGTATTCACTAGCAGGGCGAGTGACAGCACCCAAAACCTATGGTGGTTTCTGCGGTCTCCTGAGTGGTCTCCTGTACCCATAGTACCCACCTTTTGCTGGCCTGCATGGCCACACCTCCCAGATTTAGTAACGCTCCTGTCCCTTTTTATACAATGGTACTAATCTGGTAATGCAGCAGGAGACATCACTCCTAGGATGCAGCATTGGATCATCTGCGACACCACCGGAAGGCTGTGTGACCCATGGGGGCATGCAAGCTGGTCACTGCAGATGCAACAATGAATACAAGAAATCTTTGTCTTCTGACTTAGATTCCAGCCTTGGCACTCCCCCACAATGGTGGTGACATGCTATTTTAAGAAATAGGCCATCGCCACCACCCTCTCCATCCCCAAATAGTATCAGACTGTCAATCGCTGATTCCGTCTGTTGCCATACTATGTATACTTTTTTTTAAAGGTGTAGTCATTTACAAGGCATGCAAGGAATGCTCCTTTAAAAAACATCCAAGTTTGGGCAGCATCCCGCACATCGGGTAAACTCGGACTCCATTACATCCGACCAAATGTGTGAATTAATTAAAATAAACTCTGCAATATAGCAAAGAGTAAAATTGAAGTGCTTAGCATAATTGTGGCTACAAATATGGGCCCACCAAATGCCCACCTTCAGATTGGATTAGCACCCCTCCTACCTGCTCAAGGGTTTCTAGCATTTGTAGACTGCATACTGAAAAAGGCACTATGAACTGTAAGTCCTGAATAAATGTATATACAGTATATTGTTTTTATCTATGTAACAATTTTTAACCCCTCTAATTATTATTACCTCTCACCTATGAAACATTGTCAACACATAGCTGCTGCTTCTTACTAATGGAACACTTTTTAACACTTAAACCTCTCACTAGTGTGATGCCTTGGGGCGATTGGCTGGTGCTGGTCTGGGGGGTGGGGGTGGGGGCTTCCATGCTCTGGACATGAACCTTAGGAATGTTTGGGACCAACCAGATGAGATTGCCTGGTCGCGGTTGATGGGTCCATATTTTTGCCCAAATTATGCTAAGCAGCTCAGTTTTACTCCATGTCATATTGCAGAGTTTATTATAATTATTACAATTAGTGCAAAATATGTTTATTGAAAAACAGTAGCAATGACAAACGGTTAACATACAGACAATTGCAATAAAAAGTAGTATCGTAATACAACTGCAGGCCCGTCTAGCTTCCATAGCTAATAACAGGAGAGCATGTAAACAATGTGTTGTAAGAACTCAAACATGTGGAAAGGTATAATTTGATAGTCAAACATGTCTTGTTAACCCTATTAGCTCAAATCAAGAAACAAGATAAAGAAGAAGAGGAAAGAAAAGATACGGAAAGAGGTAGAGGAGAAAAAGAAAAGGGAAAGGAGAAGAACCAGAATCAGAATCACCTGGTCCAAAGCGCGAGTCTCTTGCCTACTACACAACAGGAAGCAGTACGTTTAGGTGGGGAAATGTCTAAGAGGACGTGGAAAAACTGGAGGCGAGGATGGACCTAGAGGTTGGGGAATCTTTAAAAAGTAGCCATCGAACCCACGTGTCCCTGAAGGATGAATATCCCCCATCAGCAGATATCATTATATCATCTAAGTCCATATAAAGATCTACTCTATTCATCCAATCCCTAACGGTTGGAGGGGAGGAGGATCGCCAGCGGACAGGAATCACCGCTTTGGCGGCATTGTTGAGATGGCATAATAAGGAATGTTTATAGCTCGAGATGGGTTTAGACGAGTAATGAAACAGCCAAAACAGGGGATCTGTTGGTACCTCTTCACCCGTAATTTCATCAGAAAGTGAAAGTATCTCCTTCCAGTAGGGTTGGAGTAAGGGGCACGATCACCATATATGGAGCGGGTTCCCTGGGCCAGAGGAACTAATTATTCCAATTAGCATTATTTAGTACTTAAAGTATTTTTTCTAAGTGGAAGTTTTTCAACAATATCCTATTCTAGATATCCTATTATCAGAACAACACTTCATTAGTAACCTTTCAATTTCTGCTTTTTATTGATTACAGTATGAACCTAGTACTGTATTTAAAATAAGTATTGATACAGCCTACATATCAATGCTATGCTATGTTGAAAGTTTTTTTTCTGCAGAGCTTGTTGTAAATTAATTATTGGTGAAAATGAGACAATACTCCAGAGATGAATAATTATACTGCAACGTACAGTTCCAAATTTCTCAAGAGCCTTTATTAACACGAGGGGTAAATATAATGGAGATATCAGAAGTTCTGGAAATTGTTATGCAGAAATTGTCTTTCCTGTGGGTTACACCTACTAGCAGGCAAAGTCGACCATAGCGCAGGCCTGATTATTTGATAAAATCCGGATCTCACAACAGGACTGTTAAGTGACTGCTTCATTATACTGGGCCTCATCTGGCAATACCAATCAGCAGTCCTACACAAGTAAGTAAAGTTATAATCTCCTTTTAGAGCTCAACTTACTGTTAAAACTGAACTGAGGAACTATAACCTCCAGCATTACTAAAGACTCGTCTATTGGAGTTGAACTATTCTTAGTTCAGATTTACCAATATGCTACATTAACTATTTGGACTTCTGCTGATCTTGAAGGGTATCATCCATTTATTGTGTTTACCTATCAATATTAAATTTTTTATGAGAATATTAAATACATTTTTTTGGTGCGCTCTCTTTTAATGAATATTAGATCATTATATCTATATTTTAAAGATTCACAATCATTGTTGTGTTTCATATATACTTTGAAGTAAACTGAGATTTTTTTATTTTATTTTTAAAAACAAGCAAATACTATGACAAACAATACTAAAGTTATATAAACCATAAAGCATAGCCAAAATACTGTGTCCAGTCATGGGGCAGATTTATCAAAGCTTGGAGAGGGAGAAAGTGAAGAGAGTTAAAGTACCAACCAATCAGCTCCTGTAATTTTCAAACACAGCCTGTAACATGACAGAAGCTCATTGGTTAGTGCTGTATCTTTCTCCACTTTCCAAGCTTTGATAAATCTCCCTATTTATGGGTGATTACTGGACTGGACTTACAGCACAGATCTGCATTCCTGGTCCCAGTGTGGCTCATACTGAGTTACAGTAGATGTACAATACGTGTGCTTAAAACCACTTAACTGGCATGGTCAGATGTCATGCAACTGCGCCGTCCCACCCTGTCCCCCCGTTTTTGACGAGGAGATCCGTTCTGCAGATGTGCATAATATAATGTTTAAATATTTTAACAAATACTTTTTCAACTTTATTAAATAAAATAAATTTTAAAAAACAATGTTGTTAACGCTTTTGTAGGGAAAAATCATCAGTTAAGTGGTTTTAAACAAAATGCCCAAATCAGACACATGTAAGTTTTGAAGCCCATATGCTCAGTCAGGGGCACCTTATGATGCATTCAGTTCTGTACAATTAGCATAGACGCCAGCTTTATGTCAAGTGTGTCTCAGCAGATACAAATGGGCATATGCCCAAGTGAGTGCTCATACTAATTTTATAAGTTTAAGTTGCTTTTTATTTTACACAAACCTACATTATGTAGGTTGTTGTTGTGCATTATGGTAACTGTTACTAGTTCGCCATGGACTTATCGTGTTTGATGCACTTGGACTTTTATTTCCACTTCCACTTCAAAAATAAAAAATTGAAAAAAGTTAAATATTGGTAAAAATTATTACAATCTCTAAGCATAGAGAATATTCTAAGATTTGTTTTTTAAACGCCTTATAAGATATACATGTACAGCTGTGATGTTTGTTAAATAGGCTAGCTCATGCAAGTGCAAAAGTACTCTTTTAATGGATAGGAAAAGGCACTATCAAATGCTTTTTGTACTTCAAAAAATATACCCCACAGGGGATCCAATCACATGGTCAATAGTTACCATGTCGTCATTCAAAATATCGACACCACAGTGTCAACATGGTTCAATATGATGACATCCTCAGAATGCCGACAGTTAGGGTTAGGGGCGCTGTCAGAAGGGTTAGGCTGTTGGGGGAGGTTAGGATTAGGCTACGGAGGGGGGTTAGGTATTGGGGAACAATACTCACTGGAATGCCACTCCTCAGATGCCTCCGTCTGAGTATCTCCTCATGTGACCACCGGGACTGGGGAGATAATGCTGGAGATACCACTAGTGTCGGGCGCAAGTAAGACACTAGGCCACCAGCAATGGCTTGTCGACATTCTATCATGTCATCCATGTGATATCAACGTGATGACAATAACATCGACAGTTATCAACATGATAACTGTCGACCTAACATATCAGACCCACCCCACAGTGCATAAGCAGAAGTCTCTTATTAATTAAAGCCTATTACTAATAACGATGCTTCCATTTTATATACAGGAAGCACTTCTACCATCCAACTAATGGCACTTCTACCATCCAACTAATGGTGTTTGTTTAATGGCTGGGTCCATTTGAGGCTCATCTCACAGCAGCTCATTAGCATTTAATTCAGGATGCAGTCAAGATGCCGGTGTTTGCCATCCCGGCGGTTGAAAAGCTGATGCCAGCATCCCGAATCTGGTCGGAATGCTGATGCTGGCATCCCAACATAGATAGTGATGCAGAATGCCAAAATCCAGATCGAGTTGGTGCCAAAGTCTCTACTGGCAAACCACGTGGGAGGATTAGGGTTAGGCAGCGAGGGCGGGAGGGCTAGGGTTAGGCTGCAGGGGGGGATATTAGGATGGGTGGGTAGGGTTAGGCACCACTGAAGAGGCTTTTGGGGGGGGGCGGGTTAACGTCAGGCTGTGGGAAAGGTGTGTAAGGGGGGGGGAGGGATCGTGTAACGTGAATACGTGAGACTACTGTGTGGTGTAATGTGAATAATGGACACTACTGTGTGGCATAATTTGAATTGGAAGTACTATTGTGTCCCCACAAGACCATGCCCCATTTCCAATACTCACACCTTATTCCAAATGTGTGTAGGGGGGGCGCCAGCCCATTACTTTGCCAGGGGCGCTCGGACCCCTAGATACACCCCTGCTTCACAGGACAGAGGAGCTGAGATCTTCCACATGGTAGGCACAGAGATGTTCTATTCTTATTGTTAGTAATGAGGGCTGTAGTGTAGTGATATACTGTAGCATGTAGTGCAGTGTACAGGAGCATGTAATGTAGTAATGTAGTACAGCATATAGGGGATATAGTGTAGTGTATAGGGGGATATAGGCCCTCATTCCGAGATGATCGTAGCTGTGCTAAATTAAACGATCATTCACACTGACATGCGGGGGGACGCCCAGCACAGGGCTAGTCCGCCCCGCATGTCAGTGCCGCCCCTTCCCGCGCAGAAGTGCTTTGGCATCACACAGCGGCGATGCATTTGCACTTCAAGAGTAGCTCCCGACCAGCGCAGCTTTAGCGTGCTGGCCGAGAGCTACTCGTCACTTCCCGGCCCGCAGCGGCTGCATATGACGTCACGCAGCCGCTGCGGGCCACTCCCCGCACGGTCCGGCCACGCCTGCGTTGGCCGGACTGTGCCCACGAAATGGCAGACAAATGCCGCCGTTCCGCCCCCTCCTGCCCAGCGACCGCCTCTGCCTGATTGACATCAGCCAGTGTCAGGTGACTAGTGTACCTTTAAAAGCCATAAGGTATGTGGCAGGTGCACATTAAACCAAGTAGGCATATTTGCAGTTATAGTATGTGTGATACAGTTGCCAGGTTTACATTTTTAAGACTCTGTGATAGTGTAGGACCTGCATGAAGGTGGGGTACCTTGGCGATTAGTTTGCAGGCTTCCGTGCATTGGCCAATTCACTAACTAAACCCCCATCATTTATTTATTGATGTTGTGAGGATAAGTGAGCTTGCTATGGTGAGTGCTGAATTTTATGTTTGTATATATTTAAGTAGGTGGCCATGGGCTACATGCACCCCACCCTATGAGTGGTGAGTGCAAACATTGCACCCCACTTCTGGGGTGATGAGTGCTGTGGTTTTATATTTGTTTGTATATTGCAGGGTTAATCTTTGGTTAACTCTTATTAACTGTAGTCACAAGCTTTTTCATGCACCCCTATGTAAACTCAATTGTCCTAAACCTGTGTCAGATGTTCCTTAATAAATTATCAGCCAGTGTCAGGTGACTAGTGTACCTTTAAAAGCCATAAAATATGTGGCATGTGCACATTAAACCAAGTAGGCATATTTGCAGTTATATTATGTGTGACACAGTTGCCAGGTTTAAATTTTTAAGACTCTGTGATAGTGTAGGACCTGCATGAAGGTGGGGTACCTTGGCGATCGGTTTGCAGGCTTCCGTGCATTGGCCAATTCACTAACTAAACCCCCATCATTTATTTATTGTTGTTGTAAGGATAAGTGAGCTTGCTATGGTGAGTGCTGAATTTTATGTTTGTATATATTTAAGTAGGTGGCCATGGGCTACATGCACCCCACCCTATGAGTGGTGAGTGCAGACATTGCACCCCGCCTCTGTGGTGGCAAGTGCTGTGGTTTTATATTTGTTTGAATATATATATATATATATATATACATATATATAAAACTTTTATTTATGTCCATGGGGGCCCCCTGCTCTTTAGTGCCCCTGGCCTCCCAGAGCCTTAATCCACCTCTGGCTTGATGCAATACATCAATCATATACTATGGATAGAAAACTTTTCTCATCTCTCAGGGTGGGGTTCTAGAAGGTGCTAGATAAATGATAAGTACAAGATTTGAGACTTCCGGTGGGCGGGGCATCTAGCATGGCCGCTTTTTAACTTCTCTCTGCACAGGGGCTAGAGAAATCCACCTCAATCCTCCTTATCTTGCCTTCTAGGAGTTACATATTTTATGGGAGTGTGGAGGAACATTTTAATACCTTACAAGTACCTGTGGACCTATTTTCCGCCGAAGTCGAGCCGTTAATACTGACGGCGTGGGTAGCTGCCTGGATTGGGCGCGAACCCCAGGAGGAATGCGCCTGAAGAAACAAGGCTCCGTCCGCTCTGCCCCCCCCCCCTCCCCACTGACTCCTTTCAGCTCGTCTCTTTTTGGGAGACTACAATACTGGTTACTCAATACCTGCTTTGTGGGGCGGCGTCTCCACCATCACTGGCCGAGTCTCCGGCCGTGGGTCCCCGGGGCTGGGCTCTGGAGGCCTGAACCGTCGGCGGAGGATCCCCCTGCCGTGACACCACTCCTGGATCTCCCGCCCCGTACGGAGCTGCTATCTGTCGGAAAGCCTTCCTGCCTCCCCATATCGTGGATCGGGGCGCGGCGCGAGCCATCCCCTTGCCGCCGGCCCGACCGCGCCACAAACACA
Source organism: Pseudophryne corroboree (assembly GCF_028390025.1). Classification (NCBI taxonomy): domain Eukaryota; kingdom Metazoa; phylum Chordata; class Amphibia; order Anura; family Myobatrachidae; genus Pseudophryne; species Pseudophryne corroboree. The sequence goes on along the minus strand of NC_086444.1, from coordinate 905,966,829 downwards.
GCGGATTTCTCTGGGGCCTACGTGATCCACCCGGCTCTGTGCTGCTGGGGGTGCCCGCGGGGATTGCCGTGGCTGACCGCTCACACTGCCACGGACGCTTCACTGGCTGGAGCTGCTGCTACCCACCATGACCCGTGCCCTGGTAAATGACCGTGGGAGCCAGCGGGAGTGTATACCTGCCGAGCGGCTGTGTGTCCGTGCAGACGTGCTCCTGATTACTAAGGTGCCCCTTCTATACTTGTACCGCTGAGACTGCCCGTCCATACAGCTGATATCCAAGGGACCTCAAGACTGCGACTCTCAAGGCCTTCAGTCGCTGGTGTTCCTAGAGATGACCTGCTGCCTGCTGCTATTATTGCTTGCCTGCAAGGCCTTGCAACTACCCCAGGTACTAATATTGTTTGTCCCCCCTACTGCCTTTTACTAACAATCTCCCCTTTCTTCTTTTACATTGCCCCTCACTTGGTACCGCCCCCCTCCTGTGTGAACCTTCCCCCCCCCTCGCAATACATCCCTCTCCTCCTTGTCCAAAAGCTACCCTCACTTGCTCCTCTCTTTCCTTCTCCCCCCTACTCGAGAGCCCCTTATATACTAACGGAAGGGACTGGTCTACCGAGTTGCTGTGGTCCTTGTCAGAGTGCCTACCGTTTCTTCTGATGCTGCATAGCACTGGCTGGTGCTATATCGAGACATTTCGCTCCCAGAGGAGGACTCTATATATCATTCCCCTAATTGCCGAGCTTAGGCTTTGTTTGCTATACAAGGGAAATCATATCACCTGACTTTGTGTTAAGAGTTGTGCAGCGTGCATAATGCTGCAACAGAGGGAATAGTGCCACCCAGTGATTCCTTGTTAGGAGACTCACAGAGAGATTGCATTCTTCTTCTGTGTCTCTTTGATTGCTTTAGCCATATATTCAGCTTTGCTGGCTCCTGAAGCAACCTTTATGTACCATTTGTTATTTTTCTTATACCATCATGTGACGTTTGTTATTTTCATTCAGATACTCTACTCCGTATTGCTTGACATATCATATTGTTCCTAGATATGTTTTCACCCCAGCCGAGAATTACCGTAGTTTGTTGTCGGGCTGTGCCGTGGGCTTTCTCGCAGGTTGCGGTATGCTCTAGATAATAAGCTTGGTTTAACACCTCCGCCCGAGCTTTATATGTAATCACCTCTGTTTTTCCACCACTGTCTATATCAGGGGGAACACTATTTGTAGGAGACGTTGATTGTTCCACATTTCATTCTCTGGGGTATGGACAAATACCTCGACAAGACCATGCCTCCAAAACAATCCAACACCTCTTATAAAGCAGGGAAGGGGAAAGAGGCCCCCCCTAAATCAGGTCCACCCTCCCCGGTTGGACATGGGTCGGAATCACCTAGCTTACCTAGTGATAACCCCCCCCCCCCTCTGACGGCAAAAGAGATTTCAGATTTCCTTATGCCCTTGCTTGATAAGCGATTTGACGACCTACAGGCCCGCTTAGAAACGGGTTTGGCTCGCATAGACTCTCATGCAACGCGTCTTACTGCGTTGGAAACGAGACAGGGTGACACTGAGGACTTGGTCCAATCCTGTAAGGAGAGGATATCGTCCCAATATAAATATATACAACAACTGCAGGATAAAGTTGAGGATCTGGAAAATAGATCTCTGATGAATAACCTTCAATTTATAGGCATTCCGGAGGTTCTCACAGTTTATCGTAAAATTAGAGAATTGTTAGTCAGGGGTCACAAGATCTTGATATTTCAAGACTTCTCGGCTGCAGTGGCTCAGAAAAGAAAGGAATTCTCTGACGTTTGTTCCCATTTACATAGTAAAAATATCAGGTTTGCCTTGTTGTACCCAGCCAAACTGCGGGTCTCAGAAAATGGTAATCAAATGTTTTACACAGACCCGGAAGTGGCGAGATCTCACTTTCTGACTCACAAATCCCCATCAAAGTCGCCTGTTATTTAGGGTATCTGTCGGTGAGGTGCCATGGGTTGACCGGTTCGGGTACTCCCGCCTCGGGCGGATGTGTGTTTGCCAATTATTTTTTCTTCTTCTCTCATAGGGGGTGATTCCGAGTTGTTAGCTCGCTAGCTGCTTTTAGCAGCATTGCACATGCTAAGCCGCCGCCCTCTGGGAGTGTATCTTAGCTTAGCAGAATTGCGAACGAAAGATTAGCAGAATTTGCGAATAGAAATTTCTTAGCAGTTTCTGAGTAGCTCCAGACCTACTCACAAATAGCGATCAGTTCAGTCAGTTTCGTTCCTGGTTTGACGTCACACACACGCCCAGCGGTCGGCCAGCCACTCCCCCGTTTCTCCAGGCACTCCCGCGTTTTTCCATGACACGCCTGCGTTTTTCCGCACACTCCCAGAAAACGGCCAGTTTCCGCCCAGAAACACCCACTTTCTGTCAATCACACTCCGATCACTTCAACGATGAAAGATCTTCGTTCGGACGTGAGTAAATCTACTAAGTTTTGTGCTAAAATACTAACCGCATGTGCACTGCGAACCATGCGCATGCGCATTTTTGCCTTAATCGCTCCGTTGCGAAAATCAACAACGAGCGAACAACTCGGAATGACCCCCATAGTTCATACTGTAATTTACTATAAGTATCCACTTTTACTAATTTAATAATTACTTTGTTAGTATTTTGTGTGCGCACCACTAGACCTAGTTGGTGCCCACCATGGTTTTGGTTGTTAGGAAAATGTTAGAAAATAGAGTTATGAGTCATTATGGTTCACTATTGTTATTTCAAACATTAAGACTGTGCTACACATTTCATGTTGCGCTGACGTTTATGCTGTTGAAATCACTGCTATCCTGGCGGCCTTGGGTTGGGAGGGGAGCCGCCACTGTCCGCTTGAATTTATTGCTCACCTGTCAAGTTTCTCACTGCCCTAGGGGGATTGGGTAGCCATGCCGTCTGCAGTTTCTTCCTCATCTGAGGTAATACCCCCAAAACCGATACAATTCATTTCTTGGGATGTAGGAGGACTTAATTCCCCAGTCAAACGACGACGTGTGGTCACGCACCTTAAACGCTTCCACACGGATGTGATTTTCTTACAAGGAACTCACTGGCTAGCGGGTGAGGAAAATGTATTGAAAGCACCATGGCTTGGTTCTTGTATCGCTGCTCCTTTTCGCACAAAAGCCAGAGGGGTAGCCATACTTTTTCAAAAAACCTTCCTGTTACTGTTTTGACAGAAATCATTGATCCCGAAGGCAGATATATCATTATGGACATAGAGCTTTTTCATACAAAATATACCCTTGTCAACTTATATGCCCCGAATGTCAATACGCATACTTTTATTCAGGACATTGCCCATATTCTTATAAGCAGAACTAACTACTCCCTAATAGTGGGTGGGGATTATAACATGGTGGACGATCCTACAGTTGACAGATCACCGAGTGTACCGAGAACCACTGACTCCCAAAGCAGACACCTACTGGCATTTTGAGACTCCTTAGACCTCTCTAACCCATGGAGATTGCTACATCCAACTGAGAGGACGCACACCCATTTATCGTTGGCACATGGAACTTTGTCTCATATTGACAGGTTCTTAATTGCCGATGACTTAATGTCCCAGATTGCTGGGGTAGATATACTCAATATATTGATCTCTGATCATGGCCCTGTCACGCTAGCGCTGGCCCATCCCCATATGCATTCGACAGATCATATTTGGCGATTCCCACAATACCTGGCAGACTCGGAGGACTTTAAACTATACCTAACATATCATTGGACCAATTACGTTGATGACAACATAGAATAATGGGACAAACCCGAAATCTTTTGGAATGCCTCAAAGGCAGTGATGAGGGGTCACATTATTAGTTATGTCACCTGGAAAAAAAGAGATTCCAAATTGGAATACACTACGTTAAAAGCAACCATGTCCAGGGCCTTCCGAACATATACTTCTAACCCAACGGAGACTACCCTTAACGAATACAAACAGGCTAGACGCCTGCTTGAAACCTACTTAGCTACCCAAGCGAAACATTCCTTAGATTTCACCAAAAATACATTTTATACATGGGGCAATAAGGCTGGTAGATTATTGGCGGTCATTTCTAGACCTCCTCAAAAACGACATGTTATAACCACCAGACACCACCCCAGGTCCGGCCGGGTTATCACTAAATCTCAGGAAATAGTAGAACAATTTCAATCCTATTTTCAGTCCTTGTTTCAGTCGGCACAAATAGATACTGATATACAAACACAGTTGCTCACAGATGAAGTATTGCCCCCCCTGACCAGAGACCAGAGAGAAGCCCTTGTGGGTCATATAACGGCGGAGGAAATTAACACTGCTATCTCCAATTTGCCCCATGGTAAGTCATCAGGCCCAGAAGGCTTGTCGGGAGATTATTACCGCATGTTACAGGCCCAAATTATCCTCTCCTTACTGGAATTGTTTCACGCAATACATGAGAGGAGTTCTCCATCCCCGCTCTTTAATGAAGCCTTTATTACACTTATCCCTAAACCTGGTAGGGACACCAATTTCCTTTCTTCCTACAGACCAATTAGTCTCTTAAATGTAGACTACAAACTATTAGCCAAGATAATGGCGACGCGGCTTCAATCCGTTTTGGGTTTTGTAACTGGCAGACATGCGGTTAAAGCAATCCGCATGGCTCTGGCGGCGGTGGCGGCGTCTCAGTCTCCATGCACAGACTCAAACATGCTTCTTAGCCTCGATGCCAATAAGGCCTTTGATATGGTACTATGGCCACATTTGTTTGCCGTATTGGAGAGAAGGGGGTTTGACACGAGCTTTATTAACTATATACGATATATCTACAACGCTCCATCTGCCTCTCAATTAATGGGATCAGAGGCCAACGATTCTTTTTGGAAAGGGGAACCCGTCAGGGATGCCCTCTATCGCCTCTGCTATTTAATTTGGCCCTTGACCCGTTGCTTAGGACATTACAGGATTGGTCTGTTTTTAGAGGTATAAAAGTGGGTGGTCAGGAAATTAAACTTTCAGCTTTCGCTGACGATATCCTTCTTTATATATCAGACCCCGAACATTCTCTTACTCAGATCTTAGACAAGATTCAATTATTTGGCCACATTTCAGGTTTTAGTATTAATATGGACAAATCTAAAGCCTTGTTGTTGTGTGGCAATGTGACGTGTCCGACTTGGGCCACACATTTCCCCTTACACTGGGTGTCCACATATAGTATATACTTGGATATTATGGTGCCACGCTATATTTCAGAACTATACAAGCTCAACATACATAAGGCCATACACACCCTTACTGATGACATTAAGAGGTGGGAGCGTCTTCCATTGTCATATCTCGGTAGGGCTAACCTCTTAAAAATGGTGGCTATACCACGCATACTGTACCCCTTGCAAACGCTTCCTATACTGTTGACTAAGCAGGACTCACAACAGATGAATAAAATTATTAGAACCTTCATATGGAAGGGGGGCCGAGCACGTATTGCTTTGCGTAAACTTGCTCAACCTAAATCCAACGGGGGTATCAGTTTTCCAGATGTAGTGGTTTATAATCATGCTGCTCTTTTGAGACATTTAAGGGACTGGCTGCAAAACAGCTCTATCTATACGAATACATCCCTCGAACATTGCTTCCTATCGACTGTAGCCTTGACATGTTTCCTCCACCAACACGACTGGGAAATACCTGCTCATGTTCAGTCTAACCCTCTTCTATGGTCTACTAGGAAAATGTGGTACATACTGCGACATGATGCGAAATTGAACCCATATCAATCCTTACACTTACCCCTAATTAAAAACCCAGACTTTTTTTAGACGGCATGGCTGCCCACCCCTTCAAAATGTGGAGGGAGGATGGTATAACGTCAATTTGTTTATTGGTGTCTGTGGAAGACCACCATCTGCTCACCCTTTCAGAGGTTTCAACGAGGCATGCTGTGATTGCTTCGTCTCCCCTTCCATTTCTACAAACACAATCCTATGTCAGGCATGTTCTTGCACACTTTGCGGATGGGGACTGGACCAACCCTCTGGATAGCCTCTTGTCTTAACACACCCTGTACCGAGTCACAAGGCCATTTCCATCCACTATACTTTTTTGAGAAAAATATTAGATCACGCTACTGTGACAGGTGGTATGTCCACATGGTTGGCTCACTTTCCTGACCTGACCATATCAATTATGGAAAAAGCACTACTTTACTCCCGAAAAGTCCTCCCAGCAAGCATGTACACTGAATTGTTTCTTAATGTGTATCATAACACTTACCTATCCCCATTGCGGCGCTTCCATATTGGAGCGACTGAATCACATTCTTGTCCAAAATGCCACCAGAGTGAGGCTGATACCTTTCATTGTTTGTGGGCATGTCCGATTGTGCAATATTTTTGGCATCTAGTTAGGAGATATGCGGAGGCTAACTTAATAACCTATGTGCCCTTTACCCCCGAATGGGCAGTTTTGGGTATCATTGACCCTGTTCTCTGCATGCCATCGGAATGTAAAAAAATACTGATAGCCTTAAGTGCGGCGGGGAAAAAGACGATACTACAGGGATGGATAAATAGTACACCACCACAGATACCATTATTTTTAAATACGCTAAATCATATTTTTAGGATGGACAGGGCGGAGGCCATTGTAGATAAAGGTAAACAAGTGGATCGATTCTTTAATCTTTGGGAATCCTATATCTCCACTTTGCCCCTTAATACACGTCTACACATTCACAACAGCCTCAAGAACACCACATGGTACCTGACTAGATTGGCTGCACAGGACCAACCTACATCTTTGGTCTAGGAGCGGGCGATTGTGGCGGCCTCCCTCTTGGTTGCCTATACTGTATACAATAACATCAGTGTAATAACTGTTGAATTCTTGGAAAGCTAATGTCTTTATTATTAGAAAAAAGGAAAATTGATGTACGTCTTCTGATTTTAATACCTGTGTATTATTACTCCATGATCTATGTACATCTCACCTTGTGTTGTGATTTTCATGATGTCTCAATAAAAATTTTTTGAAAAACCCCCCAAAAATGATAAGTACAATATGATTGGTTGCTATGGGTACCATCTACACTTTTAAAACCCGCACTTCAGTAAATGTACCTTTAAGTGTTTGGGATTTTTTTTCTGCCACACTACATTTATTTTGCATATGTCTGAACACAAGTTGGATAAGGTAATCGGGAGAAATCGTAGTAAATATGAGCAGATTATTGAGGATGCAGACACACTGCATGATATCAGAACCTTTCAGCCGATCTTCTATCAAGTCTGACTTATTCAATAATTGAATCTTAGCATTTCTGGACGTTTTTGGACTGTTTTATCAGCGTTTGGCCAAAAGAGTCATCCTTACAGTACACCAAAATACAGGCCCATCGCATTATTATTGGCTTATCGGACCGATAATTGTATAGTGTGTACCGATCCATTACTGTAGCCCAATCCAAAGGCATCAATATAACGAGTGGAAAAAACATTTAAATAATGAAGAAAATGCAAATCTTTTTATCATCTGCAAGTTTCAAGCTGATGCTTTATACACTGGATACCAGCCATGGGTCTATTTATCATTCATGTCAGTAAACAAGTCAGACTGAAACGTAATGCCCCCACAGGGCCACACGTCAACACCATACTAGTGCCAGCATAGTTTTTCTGTCTCTCCTGGCACAGCTGTACACCTGTGCATATTTGATTCTAGTCTCAGTGTGTGTTATGACAATTAAATGTCATTAATGTTATGCTAAGTGATTGCTAGAGTCATTACAAATACTTTGTCTTTTTATCTTCATAAAAATAGAACCTACTTCCTAGGCTGTTTTCCTGTCTGGAGTGTGTGCAGTAGTGGATTTTGGTGCAGTGATTAGCATTGCTCCCTCACAGCACTGAGGTCATGGCGTTGAACCCTATTGGTGTGGAGTTTGCATATTCTCTCCATGTTTTTATGGATTACCGCTGAGTACTCTGGTTTCTCACACGGTCAAAAAACAAACTGGTAATCTCCACATGGGCAGGGACTGATATGAATGATTAAATATTATCTGTAAATGCACTGCCTAATGTGTCAGTATTCTGACCGTCGGCGTCAGGATGGCGCTGTCGGTATTCTGACTGCTGGCATCCTGACTCTCAGAATTCCATACCCAACCCCTTTAAAAGGCCAATTACCATATTTGCCGGCGTATAAGACGACTTTTTTGCCCTGAAAAACATGCCTCCAAGTGGGGGGGTCGTCTTATACGCCGGGTGCACTTCAGTTGGGATAGACATAGCTGCCATAGTGGCCTTCCGATACTCGCCCGGTGCCCATAGTGGCCTCCCGATGCCCGCCCACCTCATTCTACATACCATCCAGTATCGCGCAGTATCCAGTGCGGCCGTGGCGGGTCATCAGCGTGGCCCGCCCCTTGTCTACGCAGAGCTTGCACATGCGGACTTGCGCACTAGTGCCAATTACAGGGAGATGCAGGGACTGGCCGGAGGCGCTGCGGTCGCGTTGTGGCCGTACAATGGTGACAATGACAGGTACTGTAATGGCACTAATACTAATACTAATGGCACTCATGTGAAACCGGTAACAATAAATGCACACAGGGGTATACTTTTATACATTTTACGATCTGATGTTCTTTTACGTTTTATTTGGTGGGTGGAAGGTGTGCGGAAGAGGGGGTAGTCTTATACGGCGAGTATATAACAAACTCTATATTTTGAGTGGAAATGTTGGGGGTCGTCTTATACGCCCAGTCGTCTTATACGCCGGCAAATACGGTAGTTTTTAACTTGATTTTACCATAAAAAGTTGCTGCTCTAATCTTAGCTGCTACATTGCTGATATCACGGTACTGCCCACATATTGCAGGCTATTATTTTTGGGCCAGCATCTACTCCATACTTACCTACCTGACCCTCTCTATGAGGGAGAAAATGCTCTGTTCCTGGACTTTCGTGGTAATGTATCATTGCCATCACCTGTGGTGAGCTAGTTAATTGATAAGAAAGGTGTTTCCCCACAGGTGATGGCAATGATACATTACCAGGAAAGTCCAGGAACAGAGCATTTTCTCCCTCATGGAGAGGGTCAGGTAGGCAAGTATGATCTACTCTGATTAGTCTGTGTAATGCTGTGGACTGCGTTAGTAGTTGTTCACTGTGGAATCAAAGATATGGCAAGGAGGAGGAGTAACCTGTTACTGGAAGTATGGAAGGGAGCGATGAAAGGACAGAGCTAGGAATGGGTGCTTGGCAGTGGTGCATAGGAGGAAGGTTTATACATATTTTGTTTGTTACTAGGAATGGGCGCTGCCAACAGAACAAGGGAAAAGGAAACTTGGAGGACTGACATAGAAAGAGCAAAGTTAATAAAAGTGAGCTTGGAAAGCTGGGGACTAAGCACTAGGACTTGTAAAAGCAATTGGAGATCTGGATTAATGAAATAAAAGTTATGAGGAGAAAGAACAGAGGGGAGATATTGGAGGATGGTGATGGTGAAGATACAGGGATGTAGTGGAGCTGAGGGCTGAAGGGTGGGGGACAAAAATGATGGGTAAAATCACTAAAATGTGGAGGTACAAGATCTTGAATATTTTATCTTAGCAGGATAGTAACTTGTGAATTTCAGTAGCAGAAGAAGATAATAACAATACTATAAAATCTAGAACTTTAATAGGAGCTGTACCTTTTAGTGCAAAGATGGATTATCCAGAGAGAAGTCAGTGATAAAAAGACAGGAAATAAATCATTGGAACCTAAGTGATCAAACGTGAGTAAACAGATTAAGTAAAGGCAGGAACGTTGGTATAGAAGAATTGGCTCCATAAACTGGTGATCAACCTGCCCTTTTATAGGTGATGTTTGGTATGATGTGTGTGTCACACACTGCAGTGCGGATATGGATTGCTGGGTCCGGTATGTGAGAAGATATCCTCTTGACCTCAATCACTCCTAAGACAACATACCTGCCATACACGAGTAGGTAACCATCATGGAATTCCCTAGTGTGCATATAGGGAGGCCATCAGGACATAAGAAACTTCTGAATAAGAACATACTTTATTCTCAGTGTGAAATGGGACTGTAATCTTTCTAGGAAGAGGACTGTTACAGGAAAAGTAGGGCCAGCAATAGCCCACAGCTAAAATCATCATCTGGCCACTACTGTCTGTTTGGTCCTATTTCAGAATGTCTGAAGGCATACTAGATTTGTCTTTTTTCCTCAGGGCTCCAAATTATCTATAAAATATACCAGTTCAAGTGTGATAGCCTGAATTTAAGGGACAATTCCTCTGCCCCACCAGATGGCATGTTTGTCCCAACTCAAGGGAAATTGGAAGGCAAGTCACTACTACTTACCATGATGAGTGGCCACCATGATGAGTGAAGGCAATATCCAACAGTGAACAAAGCAATTCAGGCATGTTCTTGGGAGAGAGAGGGGTATTGTAAGTGGCCTATTGCCTCAGAAACACTGCACAAGCACAATTGGTGTGTGGTACTGTATATCACGAACATATTTCCCTTATACGTGGGCAATGCCACATAGAAAAGTTCTCCTGATTACCATCAGGAAAATGTTGGGAATTATGTCTCCAATGATAATAATAATGTTATTTCTTTCCCACAAAGCAGTGGGTTAGCTACTTTAACACTTTCTAGAGCGGTGTTTCTAAATGAACATAACAGGCAACTGTGAACTCTTTTTATAATAATATTCCTCCTCAATTTTTCAGTGATCAGTGATTGCACATATACACAAGAGGTTATCCTAGTGGAAAGTTAATGAGATTGGATAATGGGACGTAGTGTCACAGGCCACTAGGGACCAAGGTCTGAATATTTATTTTCATGTAAGGCTCTGAGCTGTTATTACGTTTAACTGAATGGATGCCAAAATATTTCTGTTTCATTTGCTTATCTTTATTTTAAAAAAATTTTCTTGATAGTTTTTATTGAAATAAATTACAATATTGGGTTCCAAAAAAAAAAAAAAAGACGGGGAAAGGGAAAAAGAAATGAACTAAAATAAAAATAAAGAATAAAATGTTAATAGGATAGGGATGGGGACATCATAGGCAGTTAAATACAGAAGTAGTACAATAATACTTAAAGATAGAGAAAACAAACTTAAAATAAGAAAAAAGCACTGAAAAACAATGGAGACACATGATTCATTAGTCTTGAGTCTCAGGGCTCTCATTAAGGCTAAAGGGAAGAGGAACCACAGAAGGGTAAGGGGGAATGGAGCACCCCTCACCATCAGTAGTTAACTCAAACCAACCTTATTATCTCATAAGAGGGGAGGTGGCAGAGATGTAGAAAGGGACACTTATACCCCTTTTCCACTAGCTCAAAAAACACGGGTAAATGCACGGGGGCGCGCATTTACCCGTGTTTTTGGCAAGTGGAAAAGGGTCAACCCGGATCAAGTGACCCGTGAATCCTACCCGGCTATTTACCTGGGTAGGACACGGGAATGATCCGGGTAGGGTGTAGTGTAAACGGGAGCCGTGTCGATGCGACACGGCTCCCGTTTACACTGTATGGATGGGCGGCGCTGGGAGATCATGTGATCTCCCTGCGCCGCCCCTGCCGTGTAGCTAGAAGCGTCACCAACCCGGCATATGCCGGGTTGTGACTGCTGATGGGAAAGGGACCGAGCACGGGTCGCAGCAGGGGGCAGCTCCCGTGTCAGGCTCCCGGCTGCGACCCGTGCTCGTAGGTGTAAAAGGGGTATGAGTTTCTGTTACAGCTAGCAACAGTTCTCCTAAGGAGAGCAGAGTTCACGGTGGTCTTCTGGGCAGTGACCTCTGTAAGACCCGGGGTTGAGACTCATAGAACCTACCAGCAGCTCTTCACGCCTATAACAGTCGCTTTTCCCATAAGGAGGAACGTGCCTACCGGTCTTACGCCACTGGCGGTATTATGAGCTCAACCCCTGACTGACCTGAATCAATGCCGATGGAGCAAAAGAGGATAGGACCTGCTTTAAGACAAGGAATGGAGAACAAACAATAGACACTTAAACACAGATCTCTCCCAAACTCTGGACAGCTTTCGGGCGAGGAGAGAACATAATGTACGTACACAGATAATACACTACAGAAAGAAGTTAGACAAAACAATGAAGAGACAGAGGCACTGGCATTGGGAGTACTGAGGGTATGCAGATAAGATAGATAACTGTGGAAACACAAGACTATATAGCAAGAAGATGTGGAGTACTATAAGCAGATATTAACAAAAGCAATCAAGAAAGATAATGCAACTGACACAGAGTAGGATGATGATAGTGACATAGTATCATAGTTTCTGAGGTTGAAAGAAGACAATTTGTCCATCGAGTTCAACCTGTTAGTAATCTCCTATACTTTAATATTTTTAATACTAGAGATGTGCACCGGAAATTTTTTGGGTTTTGTGTTTAGGTTTTGGATTCGGTTTCGCGGCCGTGTTTTGGATTCGGATGCGTTTTGGCAAAACCTCCCTGAAAATGTTTTGTCGGATTCGGGGGTGTTTTGGAGTCGGGTGTTTTTTTTTAAACCCCCCCCCCTCAAAAACAGCTTAAATCATAGAATTTGAGGGTCATTTTGATCCCATAGTATTATTAACCGCAATAACCATAATTACCACTCATTTCCAGTCTATTCAGAACACCTCACACCTCACAATATTATTTTTAGTCCTAAAATTTGCACCGAGGTCGCTGGATCACTAGGTCGCTGGATGGCACTTAAAAAAATTGGCCCCAAACAGCACATGATGCAAAGAAAAGAGAAAAAGAGGTGCACTGTGGTCGCTGGATGGCTAAGCTAAGCGACACAAACACCTCAATATCACAGGAATTATTAATTCTAATCAATAGTATTATTGGTCCAAATCACTGGAAGAAAATGACAAAATCACAGGAATTATTTGTTGTAATCAATGGTATTATTGTTCCAAATCACTGGAAGAAAATTACAAAATAACAGGAATTCTTCGTTCTAATCAATGGTATTATTGGTCCAAATCACTGGAAGAAAATGACAAAATCACAGGAATTATTCGTTCTAATCAATGGTATTATTGGTCCAAATCACTGGAAGAAAATGACAAAATCACTGGAATTATTCATTCTAATCAATGGTATTATTGGTCCAAATCACTGGAAGAAAATGACAAAATCACTGGAATTATTCGTTCTAATCAATGGTATTATTGTTCCAAATCACTGGAAGAAAATGACAAAATCACTGGAATTATTTGGCAAGATCACTGTAATTAATAATTATAAATCACTGATATTAAGTGGTAAAATCTCGCTATCGCCTGCCTAGTGAAGTGGAATCTAGATGGGATTTTGTACCGGGGACACAATAACTTCATCAATTGTCTAAATCCCACTGCACTAATGGTGGAAAACGGGCACACGTCTAACAGCGTACTGATTATACTGAGAACTGATTATACTGATCACTGAAGATACTACGGAGAACTGACACTGAGCAGCGAGAACAGCACTGAACTATTGTACTGTAGTATACTGGTCACCACAATGCAGCACTGACACTGAGCACAGATATTAAGCACTGATCAGGATACTAGAAGTGACATAGAGCTGCAAGATACAGCAATGGCCTACTGTACTGTACTACTATATACTGGTGGTCACCACAACGCTGCACACTGAGCACAGATATTACCAGGTGTATCTCACACATCGCTCAGTACAGATTACAGGATGTATAATCACCAGGTGTATCACATGCCGCACAGTACAGTATACAGGGTGTATAATCCACAGGTGTATCTCACACATCGCTCAGTACAGTATATAGGGTGTATAATCATCACCAGGTGTATCACACGCCACACAGTACAGTATACAGGGTATATATTCCCCAGGTGTATCTCACACATTGCTCAGTACAGTATATAGGGTGTATAATCATCACCAGGTGTATCACACGTCGCACAGTACAGTATACAGGGTGTATAATCCCCAGGTGTATCTCACACATCGCTCAGTACAGTATATAGGGTGTATAATCATCACCAGGTGTATCACACGCCGCACAGTACAGTATACATACTGGTCACTACAATGCAGCAGATATTGAGCACTGATCAGGATACTAGAAGTGACACAGAGCTGCAAGATACAGCAATGGCCTACTGTACTGTACTATATGTATACTGCTGGTCACCAAAATGCTGCACTGTCCTACTATATACTTCTCACAACAATGTAGCACAGACATGGATAGTATACTTGACACAGCTGCAAGATACAGCAATGGCCTACTGTACTGTACTACTGTATATGTATACTGCTGGTCACCAAAATGCGGCACTATCCTACTATATACTGCTCACAATAATGCAACATAGATATGGATAGTATACTTGACACAGAGCTGCAAGATACAGCAATGGCCTACTGTACTGTACTATGGGCCTAATTCTGAGTTGATTGTAGCAGCAATTTTGTTAGCAGTTGGGCAAAACCATGTGCACTGCAGGGGGGACAGATATAACATGTGCAGAGAGAGTTAGATTTGGGTGGGGTGTATTCAAACTGAAATCTAAATTGCAGTGTAAAAATAAAGCAGCCAGTATTTACCCTGCACAGAAACAAAATAACCCACCCAAATCTAACTCTCTCTGCACATGTTATATCTGCCCCCCCCTGCAGTGCGCATGGTTTTGCCCAATTGCTAACAAACTTGCTGCTGCGATCAACTCAGAATTACCCCTATATGTATACTGCTAGTCACCAAAATGCTGCACTGTCCTACTATATACTGCAAACAATAATGCAGCACAGATATGGATAGTGTACTTGACACAGAGCTGCAAGATACAGCAATGGCCTACTGTACTGTACTACTATAATTATATACTGGTGGTCCCCACAATGCAGCACACTGAGCACAGATATTTGCAGCACACTGAGCACAGATATGTAGCATTTTCAGGGAGAGATTGTAGATATTTTCAGCACAATGAGCACAGATATTTGCAGCACACTGAGCACAGATATTTGCAGCACACTGAGTACAGATTACGGAGCTTTTCAGGGAGAGAACGCAGCCACGTCCTCTCCGTTCAATCTCCAATGCACAGGTGAAAATGGCGACGACGCGTGGCTCTTTATATAGAATACGAATCTCGCGAGACTCCGACAGCAGGATGATGATGTTAGGGCGCGTTCGGGTTAACCGAGCAAGGCGGGAAGATCCGAGGCTGCCTCGGACCCGTGTAAAATAGGTGAAGTTCGGGGGGGTTCGGATCTCGGAGAACCGAACCCGCTCATCCCTATTTAATACAAATTTCAAGTGTTGTGAATGTTTAACCGTTATGTCTATTTTTTCTTATTTCTTTTTATACTATGCCCATGATTTACAAACCATAACCCTGTATATCCTTATCCAGTAGGAATTTATCCAGTCCATTCTTAAAAGCAATGACCAAGTCTGCCAATACTACTGCTCTCTCAGGCAGGGAATTCCAAATATGTATTGTCCTTAATGTGATGAAACCTTTTTGTTTCTGTGTGCGAAATCTTCTCTCCTCTAACCAAAGTGGGTGTCCACGTGTCCTTTGTGTTGATCTTACCAAAAACAAATTCCTCGCTAGCTCTGTGTATTGTCCCTTTAATTATTTGTACGTTAATCATGTCCCCTCTTAATCTCCTTTTCTCCAGTGTAAAAATGCCTAGCCTAGCAAGCCTTTCCTTGTTTTCGAACACTCCCATCCCCTTAATCAATTTGGTCGCCCGTCTCTGAACCTTTTCTAGTTCTAGGATATCCTTATTGTAGTATGGTGCCCATAATTGTGCACAGTATTCAAGATGTGGCCTAGTGATTTATATAATGGGAGTATAACACTCTCATCCCTTGCATCAATTCCCCACTTTATGCATGCTAATACCTTATTTGCCTTATTTGCTGCATTCCTACTTTGGGTACTATTGCACAGTTTGTTATCAATGTGAACACCTAGATCTTTTTCTAGTACATTTAGTATGTAGGTAGGTATGAAAATGTTGAACAATAGTGGTCCAAGTACAGACTCCTGTGGCACACCACTTAGTACTTCAGTCCATTTCAAAAAAGTTCCATTTACCACCACTCGCTGCTCCCTATTATCCAACCAATTTCCAACCCAAGTGCATTTTGTGCTTCCTAGCCCCAGTTCTCTTAATTTATATATAAGTCTCATGTGAGGTACTGTAATAAAAGCTTTAGCAAAGTCTAAAAAGATTACATACACCTCCTTACCCTGCTATAGGTTTGCACTAACTGTTTTCGTAAAAGCCTATTAAGTTGGTTTGACATGATCTATACTTCACAAATCCATGTTGGTTCCTATGTAAGACTTACTGGTCTATAATTACCTGGTTCAGATTTACTTCCCTTTTTAAATATCGGCACTACTTTCGCTATATGCCAGTCTTTGAGAACCATGCCTGATGCAAGAGAGCAATTGAAAAAAAATATAGGGGTCTTGCTAGTTCGGAGTGTAGCTCCATGAGAACCCTTGGGTTAATTTTTGTTGGGACCAGGTGACTTACTAATATTAAGTATTTTTAATTGGTCACAGACTAGTTCCTCACTTAAATAAGCACTTAGAAGTGGGACATTAACATTGTTGAGGTTATGCATCAATCCCGCCGTCTGGTCCTCTCTTGTGAATACAGATGAGAAAAGCATATTTAATTTTTCTGCTATGTCATTGTCATCTTTGATTAGGGCACCCAAATTGCCTTTAAAGGACCTATACTCTCCTTCTTTAATCTTTTGATTACTGATGTGCACCGGAAATTTTTCGGGTTTAGTGTTTTGGTTTTGGATTCGGTTCCACGGCCGTGTTTTGGATTCGGACGTGTTTTGGCAAAACCTCCCTGAAATTTTTTTTGTCGGATTCGGGTGTGTTTTGGATTCGGGTGTTTTTTTACAAAAAACCATCAAAAACAGCTTAAATCATAGAATTTGGGGGTCATTTTGATCCAATAGTATTATTAACCTCAATAACCATAATTTCCACTCATTTCCAGTCTATTCTGAACACCTCACAATATTATTTTTAGTCCTAAAATTTGTACTGAGGTCGTTGGATGGCTAAGCTAAGTGACCCAAGTGGCTGACACAAACACCTGGCCCATCTAGGAGTGGCACTGCAGTGTGAGACAGGATGGCAGACTTAAAAAATAGTCCTCAAACAGCACATGATGCAAAGAAAAAAAGAAGTGCAATGAGGTAGCTGTGTGACTAAGCTAAGCGACTCAAGTGGCCGACACAAACACCTGGCCCATCTAGGAGTGGCACTGCAGTGTCAGACAGGATGGCAGATTAAAAAAATAGTCCCCAAACAGCACATGATGCAAAGAAAAAAAGAGGTGCACCAAGGTTGCTGGATGGCTAAGCTAAGCGACCCAAGTGGCCGACACAAACGCCTGGCCCATCTAGGAGCGGCACTGCAGTTTTCTAGCGAGAGGATGAGTGCTTCCATCCTCATGTGAATCTGAACCACTAGCCATGACCATAAGCCAGGGCCTCTGCCGTTCCTTGCCACTCCGTGTCGTAAATGGCATATTGGCAAGTTTACGCTTCTCATCAGACACTTTTAATTTAGATTTTTGGGTCATTTTACTGAACTTTTGTAGTATACTTGACGACACAGAGGTAGAGCAGTGGACTACTGTACCGTACTGCTATATATATATACTGGTGGTCAGCAAAATTCTGCACTGTCCTCCTACCATATACTGCGCATAACTAAAATGCAGCACAGGTATGGATGCATAGTATACTTGAAAACATAGAGGTAGAGCAGTGGACTACCGTACCGTACTGCTATATATATACTGGGGGTCAGCAAAATTCTGTACTGTCCTCCTACTATATACTGCGCACAACTAAAATGCAGCACAGGTATGGATGCACAGTATACTTGACGACACAGAGGTAGAGCAGTGGACTACTGTACCGTACTGCTATATATATATATATATACTGGTGGTCAGCAAAATTCTGCACTGTCCTCCTACTATATACTGCGCACAACTAAAATGCAGCACAGGTATGGATGCATAGTATACTTGACGACACAGAGGTAGAGCAGTGGACTACTGTACTGTACTGCTATATATATATACTGGTGGTCAGCCAAATTCTGCACTGTCTTCATACTATATCCTGCGCACAACTAAAATGCAGCACAGGTATGGATGCATAGTATACTTGACAACACAGAGGTAGAGCAGTGGACTACCGTACCATACTGCTATATATATATACTGGCGGTCAGCAAAATTCTGAACTGCCCTCCTACTATATACTGCGCACAACTAAAATGCAGCACAGGTATGGATGCATAGTATACTTGATGACACAGAGGTAGAGCAGTGGACTACTGTACCGTACTGCTATATATATATATATATATATATATATATACTGGTGGTCAGCAAAATTCTGCACTGTCCTCCTACTATATACTGCGCACAACTAAAATGCAGCACAGGTATGGATGCATAGTATACTTGACGACACAGAGGTAGAGCAGTGGACTACTGTACCGTACTGCTATATATATATACTGGTGGTCAGCAAAATTCTGCACTGTCCTCCTACTATATACTGCGCACAACTAAAATGCAGCACAGGTATGGATGCATAGTATACTTAACAACACAGAGGTAGAACAGTGGACTACTGTACCGTACTGCTTTATATATACTGGTGGTCAGCAAAAATCTCCACTGTCCTCCTACTATATACTGCGCACAACTAAAATGCAGCACAGGTATGGATGCATAGTATACTTGACGACACAGAAGTAGAGCAGTGGACTACTGTACCGTACTGCTATATATATATATACTGGTGGTCAGCAAAATTCTGCACTGTCCTCCTACTATATACTGCGCACAACTAAAATGCAGCACAGGTATGGATGGATAGTATACTTGACGACACAGAGGTAGAGCAGTGGACTACTGTACCGTACTGCTATATATATATACTGGTGGTGAGCAAAATTCTGCACTGTCCTCCTACTATATACTGCGCACAACTAAAATGCAGCACAGGTATGGATGCATAGCATACTTGACGACACAGAGGTAGAGCAGTGGACTACTGTACTGTACTGCTATATATATACACTGGTGGTCAGGAAAATTCTGCACTGTCCTCCTACTATACACTGCGCACAACTAAAATGCAGCATAGGTATGGATGCATAGTATACTTGACGACACAGAGGTAGAGCAGTGGACTACTGTACCGTACTGCTATATATATATACCGGTGGTCAGCAAAATTCTGCACTGTCCTCCTACTATATACTGCGCTCAACTAAAATGCAGCACAGGTATGGATGCATAGTATACTTGACGACACAGAGGTAGAGCAGTGGACTACTGTACCGTACTGCTATATATATACTGGTGGTCAGCAAAATTCTGCACTGTCCTCCTACTATATACTGCGCACAACTAAAATGCAGCACAGGTATGGATGCATAGTATACTTGACGACACAGAGGTAGAGCAGTGGACTACTGTACTGTACTGTACTGCTATATATATACTGGTGGTCAGCAAAATTCTGTACTGTCCTCCTACTATATACTGCGCACAACTAAAAAGCAGCACAGGTATGGATGCATAGTATACTTGAGGACACAGAGGTAGAGCAGTGGACTACCGTACCGTACTGCTATATATATATACTGATGGTCAGCAAAATCCTGCACTGTCCTCCTACTATATACTGCGCACAACTAAAATGCAGCACAGGCATGGATGCATAGTATACTTGACGACACAGAGGTAGAGCAGTGGACTACTGTACCGTACTGCTATATATATATATATATATATATATATATATACTGGTGGTCAGCAAAATTCTGCACTGTCCTCCTACTATATACTGCGCACAACTAAAATGCAGCACAGGTATGGATGCATAGTATACTTGACGACACAGAGGTAGAGCAGTGGACTACTGTACCGTACTGCTATATATATATACTGGTGGTCAGCAAAATTCTGCACTGTCCTCCATCTATATACTGTGCTCAACTAAAATGCAGCACAGGTATGGATGCATAGTATACTTGACGACACAGAGGTAGAGCAGTGGACTACTGTACCGTACTGCTATATATGTACTGGTGGTCAGCAAAAATCTCCACTGTCCTCCTACTATATACTGCGCACAACTAAAATGCAGCACAGGTATGGATGCATAGTATACTTGACAACACAGAGGTAGAGCAGTGGACTACTGTACCGTACTGTATATATATATATACTGGTGGTCAGCAAAATTCTGCACTGTCCTCCTACTATATACTGCGCACAACTAAAATGCAGCACAGGTATGGATGGATAGTATACTTGACGACACAGAGGTAGAGCAGTGGACTACTGTACCGTACTGCTATATATATACACTGGTGGTCAGCAAAATTCTGCACTGTCCTCCTACTATATACTGCGCACAACTAAAATGCAGTACAGGTATGGATGGATAGTATACTTGATCACACAGAGGTAGAGCAGTGGACTACTGTACCGTACTGCTATATATATATACTGGTGGTCAGCAAAATTCTGCACTGTCCTCCTACTATATACTGCGCACAACTAAAATGCAGCACAGGTATGGATGCATAGTATACTTGACAACACAGAGGTAGAGCAGTGGACTACTGTACCGTAGTGCTATATATATATATACTGGTGGTCAGCAAAATTCTGCACTGTCCTCCTACTATATACTGTGCACAACTAAAATGCAGCACAGGTATGGATGAATAGTATACTTGACGACACAGAGGTAGAGCAGTGGACTACTGTACCGTACTGCTATATATATATACTGGTGGTCAACAAAATTCTGCGCTGTCCTCCTACTATATACTGCGCTCAACTAAAATGCAGCACAGGTATGAATGCATAGTATACTTGACGACACAGAGGTAGAGCAGTGGACTACTGTACCGTACTGCTATATATATACTGGTGGTCATCAAAATTCTGCACTGTCCTCCTACTATATACTGCGCACAACTAAAATGCAGCACAGGTATGGATGCATAGTATACTTGACGACACAGAGGTAGAGCAGTGGACTACTGTACCGTACTGCTATATATATATACTGGTGGTCAGCAAAATTCTGCACTGTCCTCCTACTATATACTGCGCACAACTAAAATGCAGCACAGGTATGGATGCATTGTATACTTGACGACACAGAAGTAGAGCAGTGGACTACCGTACCGTACAGCTATATATATACTGGTGGTCACAGCAAAATTCTGCACTGTCCTCCTACTATATAGTACAATGCAGCATAGATATGGAGTGTTTTTCAGGCAGAGAACGTAGATATTTTCAGCACACTGAGCACAGATATTTGCAAGCACACTGAACACAGATATTTGCAGCACACTGAGCACAGATATTTGCAGCACACTGAACACAGAAACTGAGAGAACGCAGCCACGTCCTCTCGCTATCATCTCCAAAGCACAAGTGAAAATGGCAGCAGCGCGCGGCTCCTTATATAGAATACGAATCTCGTGAGAATCCGACAGCGGGATGATGACGTTCGGGCGCGCTCGGGTTAACCGAGCAAGGCGGGAAGATCCGAGGCTGCCTCGGAACTGTGTAAAATGGGTGAAGTTCGAGGGGGTTCGGATCCCGAGGAACCGAACCCGCTCATCACTTCTTTTGATAATTATGTACTGACACAGGGCTGGACACAGGAATAAGGAGTTGGATGCTGATAATTACATAACTGACACAGTGCTAGACACAGGTATAACTGAGTTGGATGCTGATAATTACATAATTGACAGAACTGAACACAGGAATACTGCAGAGGACAGTAGCAGAATAACCAGACAAAGATTTCCACGACTAGTACTAAAACCTAGAGACAAGGGCTCCCACTACAACCATAAACTATGACCAGCAAGGAGTGAGAGACAGACAACACATATATTTAGGATACAAGAACCAATGAGAGTTACAGCACAACCAGCCTCCCCTAATTACAAACTCTCTGCAGCTGTGCTGCTGCACATCCACCAGGCTCCTGACTTTCACAAGAAACAACAGGCTGGAGTCAGGTAAAAAAGCATTCTCAAACAGGTGTGCTGCTACAGTAGCCAACTTCCAGGTTGCTAGGAGACAGCCAGAAACAGAAATGAGTCGAAGCTGCGACTCATAACAGTTTCTATTTCAAAATGGAATTAAATATTAGTTTGGACCTTGCTAACCGATAAAGGTAGAGGTTCCTCCCAGCTCTGGGCTATTCAATTTGTGGAGGGTATAGATGAATCAAGGCCAGTTTAGGAGAGGAGGTGAGGCCACAATGTTAATTAATAGAAAGGCCTGATAACAGGGTATGTCCAAAAGACTTGATAAATGTAGCCTTTTTCATAACAATTTCTCCAACAGAACTAGACTGAGCAGGCCACATAATATGTATAATATGTATATATCTATATTTTTCGTCTTTTTTCTGAACTCTCATCAATGATTCTGAAGGAGTGTGTGAGGGACCTACCATCATACCATACTGTATAAGCCCAATCCCTTTTGATCTTGGAAGCAATTCAGTATAGGGCTGAATCAGTACCTGGTGTGAGATGACTAGGGAATATTTGGTTTGGTAGGTACATACTCTACTACAGTCTAACGTTGAAAGCAGATTCACTTTTTAGATTCTATTCTATTACTAGAACTCATTCTAGGTGTTGAACATACACTAATTTGCATTTTTGACCTATGATACACACAGGAACAATTAATACTACCCAGTGTTACCACGTGTTGCCCTTGGAGGATTAAAGGTTCAATCTTTGACACCCCCCCCCGCGGGACAGTACTTATCTGTACCCAGTTTATTGTCAAATAATATTTCCTGCGCCAACCATCTTGCCAGTTTTTAATGTACCATGTTTGTTTAGGAGAACTCATTCTATTTTAATTGAGAAGTAAAAGTTATGTTTTAACATGAATAATTTAACATTTCCACATTATTGATGTTTAAAGAGTGCGCCATAAAAGGAGTCTTTTTTTTTCTTTCATAATAGGGTACAGTAAATAATTACTGACTTCCTGGTGCACCACCAACACAGGGATTGTAGGAATTATACCATGGTATCTCATGAAATGTTGGTTTATATGTATTAATTTCAGAGTTCATTATATATGAGTGCGGAATCAATCTCGTTCTTTATACATGAGCTTAATGCTGAGCTGGTACCAGCTGTACTGAGGACCAGGCTGGGATTAGCTGTGCTGAGCATGGGGCTGGGAATGGCTGTGCTTGATGCTGGGCTGGAACTGGCTGTGCTTGATGCCAGGCTGGGACCGGCTGTGCTTGATGCCGGTCTGGGACTGGCAGTGCTGAAGACAGGGCTGGAACTGGCTGTGCTGGAAACCGGACTGAAACTAGTTATGCTGGAGACCGGACTGGAACTGACTGTGCTGGAGACCAGGCTTAAACCGGTTATACTGGAGAAGGGTCTGGAACTGGTTATGCAAGAGACCAGGCTGGAAATGGCTGTTCTGGAACTGGTTATGCTGGAGAGTGGACTGGAACCAGCTGTGCTGGAGAGTGGTCTGGAACCTGTTAACGCTGAGTTACAGTAGATACAGTGTTAGGACACTGTGGAAAGCAGTTTAGAGTCACGCTCTGCAGGCAGCCAGCCAGCCTTCCAGGAAATCCTTTTATAGGGGCTGCTGGTTGCGATTTGTCTGTTCGCATAAGGTGTCCAGGAGAGTGTGTGCAGTTGTTGGTGCAGTAATTACCTGACTCCTTTAAACTTGGCTTTGCTATGCCCTGAGACCAGAGCTGGCAGGAACAGCAGCATGGGAGACGTCAGTGCAGCCTGAAGTTTTACTATGCAGATGCCGACTGCTGACAGCGCTGGGAAGACGGAGTTCTATAGACCCTTGGACCCTTGCAACCATTGTGTTAAGACCTGGACAGGTAAGTAGCGATGCCTGTATCTGAGGCAGTCACGCAGTCTCAAGTGAGTAAACATGGACGATTCCATATCAACCCAAGGCTTACTATTAGACATCAGTGACTAATCCCTAACCTGAGTCAGAAGCTATTCTTAAGCACAGGTGACTTATGGCCTTATTCAGAGATGGAAGGATGCTATTGCATGGTGATAGACATGCGACGGGGATCATGGGGCGTCAAAACGTCGTTGTGGGGGAGAATGGGAAATGCAGGCATGTCATGGCCATTTTCGGGGTCAGCCGATTACATCGCCTGCGTTTCCTGTGATGGGAAACATGGTGGCAGGAACCCTGCCTACGCAGCCAGGCTGCATAGGCAGGGGTCAACCTCTATTTGAAGTGATCGCAATTGATTTGCAATCAGATCGCGGGGCGGCGCCACACATGCTGTATTTAAATATAGAATGTAATCTGCCAGAATTTTGACTGGAAGTACCTCCGATTTGGCAGTGTTCAGTTTATACAGGGAGGCACAGCTGAACTGGTCCAACAACTGATGTAGGTAACACAAGGATTCTGATTTGGTGGCAAATAATATTTTGTCAGCAAAAAGACACAGGGACAGATTCAGTCAGCAGCGGGGTTTGCCACGCAACTAAAGCTGTGCGCTGAGTTATTCATTTAGAGCTGCAGACGTGCCCGGCAAGCCCAAGAGGATGTACCTAACAAAGATTTTTCCTCAGCAGCCTCAGGAGCTGCAAGGAAAAATCTGCATTAATTCCCCCTCTGGGACTTACCATGAGGGATAACCCATAGATTCCGAACACCTAACCTAGAATCTATTGGTTAATGCATGTTAGCTGAGGATTTACTGTGTAGGGAAATTGTTTAATAATTGAATATCTCTGGGCTTTAAACCCGGAGCTCTATGCACAACTTAATCTGCCCCATAATTTATGTACCTTTGTACCAATCTGAACCCAATAATTTATGTACTGTTGTACCGATCTGAAGGCCACGAAAGTCTTTGGAGGAGTGCAATTTACCAGCCAGCGGCTCTATCCCTATCACAAAGATATTGGGGCTCATTCAGACCTGATCAGTGCTGTGCTTTTTTGTACAGCAGCGATCAGGTCTGAACTGCGTCGGTGCTGCAGTGCAACAGCGCATGGCAGACAGCCGACGGCTGTCATAGCCCTGCGATCACGTCTGCCTGATTGACAGGCAGAGGCGGTCGCTGGGCGGGAGGGGGCGGGCCGGTGACATTTAGCTGCCGTTTAGGGGGTGCGGTCCGGGCAATGCAGGCGTGCCCAGACCGTTGGGGGGGGGGGTAAGCTGCGGCAGCTGCATGGTGTCACACGCAGCCGCTGAGACCCGGGCAGCGACGAGTAGCTCCCTGCCAGCGCGCGTAGGGAGCTACTCCTGAAGTACAAAAGCATTGCCACTGTGCGATGCTTTTGTAGTTGTGCGATGGGGCAGGGACTGACATGCGGGGCGGACTAGCCCTTATGATGGTCGTTCCCCCCGCATGCCAGTGTGACTAAATTTAGCACATCTACGATCAGGTCTGAATTAGCCCCTATGGTGGAAAGGGGGGCAACCATGCCTTATGTCATTCATAATAATGAGAACATCAGACAAAAACAAATAGGTTGATTTATTTTATTATTTTTATGTTTTTACATTTTAGAAGTGTATTTTATTTACCCGAGACTGTTCCATTAAACTAGAGATGAGCGGGTTCGGTTCGTCGAGAGCTGAACCCTCCTGAACTTCACCTATTTTACACGGGTCCGAGGCAGCCTTGGATCTTCCCACCTTGCTTGGTTAACCCGAACGCGGCCGAACGTCATCATCCCGCTGTCGGATTCTCGCAAGATTCGTATTCTATATAAAAAGCCGCGCGTCGCCGCCGTTTTCACTCGTGCATTGGAGATTGAACGGAGAGGACGTGGCTACGTACTCTGCCTGAAAAGCTCCATATCTGTGCTCAGTGTGCTGCAAATATCTGTGCTCAGTGTGCTGCAAATATCTACGTTCTCTGCCTGAAAAGCTCCATATCTGTGCTCAGTGTGCTGCAAATATCTGTGCTCAGTGTGCTGAAAATATCTACGTTCTCTGCCTGAAAAGCTCCATATCTGTGCTCAGTGTGCTGCAAATATCTGTACTCAGTGTGCTGCAAATATCTGTGCTCAGTGTGCTGCAAATATCTGTGCTCAGTGTGCTGCAAATATCTGTGCTCAGTGTGCTGCAAATATCTACGTTCTCTGCCTGAAAAGCTCCATATCTGTGCTCAGTGTGCTGCAAATATCTGTGCTCAGTGTGCTGCATTTTGGTGACCAACAGTATATAGTTGTATAGTACAGTAGGCCATTGCTGTATCTTGCAGCTCCGTGTCACGGCAAGTATCCATTCCATATATGTGCTGCATTTTTGTGAGCAGTATATATAGTAGTACAGTGCAGCATTTTGGTGACCAACAGTATATAGTTGTACAGTATAGTAGGCCATTGCTGTATCTTGCAGCTCTGTGTCACTGCAAGTATCCATTCCATATCTGTGCTGCATTTTTGTGAGCAGTATATATAGTAGTACAGTGCAGCATTTTGGTGACCAACAGTATATAGTTGTACAGTACAGTAGGCCATTGCTGTATCTATTCTCTTAAACAAATTATATTATATATAGATTAAAGTCACACCAGACATAAATGTTATTATATGAGGTTATCACCTGCCAGGAGGCAATATAAGCGCTGATTTATACATTCTTATATAAAATTTGTAAAAGAGGAGTAGAATTGTGAATGGAGATATATACTTGGATTACTAACTCAGTTAATAATGAATAATTAACACGAATACATAACCATTGGGCTTAATTGCATGGACTTTATTTATTCAAATAAATCAATCTGATAAGAGATCAATAATAAACTCATACGGCATATTTTGGGTGGACACCCTGTGCATAGTGAGTTATATACTTTTTTTTTTAAATATACTCTTTTTCTATCCTTTCATTTGTGTGTTTTTATCTTAATATTTCGCATTTCCTTTTTTAATAATACTATTAAAAGTTACATTTTATTCATAAAATATTGTGCACCAGCTTAAGGCAACTTTTCTTTCTCTCTGCCATTGCTGTATCTTGCAGCTCCGTGTCACTGCAAGTATCCATTCCATATCTGTGCTGCATTTTTGTGAGCAGTATATATAGTAGTACAGTGCAGCATTTTGGTGACCAACAGTATATAGTTGTACAGTACAGTAGGCCATTGCTATTGATATAATAATATTACTGGCATATAATTCCACACATTAAAAAATGGAGAACAAAAATGTGGAGGGTGAAATAGGGAAAGATCAAGATCCACTTCCACCTAGTGCTGAAGCTGCTGCCACTAGTCATGGCAGAGACGATTCAATGCCATCAACGTCGTCTGCCAAAGCCGATGCCCAATGTCATAATAGAGAGCATGTAAAATCCAAAAAACTAAAGTTCAGTAAAATTACCCAAAAATCTAAATTAAAAGAGTCTGAGGAGAAGCGTAAACTTGCCAATATGCCATTTACGACACGGAGTGGCAAGGAACGGCTGAGGCCCTGGCCTATGTTCATGGCTAGTGGTTCAGCTTCACATGAGGATGGAAGCACTCATCCTCTCGCTAGAAAACTGAAAAGAGTTAAGATGGCAAAAGCACAGCAAAGAACTGTGCGTTCTTCTAAATCACAAATCCCCAAGGAGAGTCCAATTGTGTCGGTTGCGATGCATTGCCTTCCCAACACTGGACGGGAAGAGGTGGCTCCTTCCACCATTTGCACGCCCCCTGGAAGTGCTGGAAGGAGCACCCACAGTCCAGTTCCTGATTGTCAAATTGAAGATGTCACTGTTGAAGTACACCAGGATGAGGATATGGGTGTTGCTGGCACTGAGGAGGAAATTGACAAGGAGGATTCTGATGGTGAGGTGGTTTGTTTAAGTCAGGCACCCGGGGAGACACCTGTTGTCCGTGGGATGAATAAGGCCATTGACATGCCTGGTCAAAATACCAAAAAAATCACCTCTTCGGTATGGAATTATTCCAACAGAAATGCGGACAACTGGTGTCAAGCCGTGTGTTGCCTTTGTCAAGCTGTAATAAGTAGGGGTAAGGACGTTAACCACCTAGGAACATCCTTCCTTATACGTCACCTGGAGCGCATTCATCAGAAGTCATTGACAAGTTCAAAAACTTTGGGTGACAGCGGAAGCAGTGCACTGACAACTAAATCCCTTCTTCCTCTTGTACCCAAGCTCCCAGTGCAAACCACACCACCAACTCCCTCAGTGTCAATTTCCTCCTTAGACAGGAACGCCAATAGTTCTGCAGGCCATATCACTGGCAAGTCTGACGAGTCCTCTCCTGACTGGGATTTTTCTGATGGATCCTTCAGTTTAACGCCTACTGCTGCTGGTGCTGCTGTTGTTGCTGCTGGGAGTCGATCATCATCCCAGAGGGGAAGTCGGAAGACCACACTTGTACTACTTCCAGTAAGCAATTGACTGTCCAACAGTCCTTTGCGAGGAAGATGAAATATCACAGCAGTCATCCTGTTGCAAAGCGGATAACTCAAGCCTTGGCAGCTGGGTTGGTGTTAGACATGCGTCCGGTATCCGGCGTTAGTTCACAGAGACTTAGAGAATTTCTTGAGGTAGTGTGTCCCCGGTACCAAATACCATCAAGGTTCCACTTCTCTAGGCAGGTGATACCGAGAATGTACACAGATGTCAGAAAAAGACTCACCAGTGTCCTCAGAAAATGCAGTTGCACCCAATGTCCACTTAACCACGGACATGTGGACAAGTGGAGCAGGGCAGACTCAGGACTATATGACTGTGACAGCCCACTGGGTAGATGTATTGCCTCCCGCAGCAAGAACAGCAGCGGCGACACCAGTAGCAGCATCTCGCAAACGCCAACTCGTTCCTAGGCAGGCTACGCTTTGTATCGCCGCTTTCCATAAGAGGCACACAGCTGACAACCTCTTACGGAAACTGAGGAACATTATCGCAGATTGGCTTACCCCAATTGGACTCTCCTGGGGATTTGTGGCATCGGATAACGCCACCAATATTGTGCGTGCATTACATCTGGGCAAATTCCAGCACGTCCCATGTTTTGCACATACATTGAATTTGGTGGTGCAGAATTTTTTGAAAAACAACAGGAGCGTGCAAGAGATGCTGTCGGTGGCCCGAAGAATTGCGGGCCACTATCAACATTCAGCCACCGCGTGCCAAAGACTGGAGCACCAGCAAACACTCCTGAACCTGCCCCGCCATCATCTGAAGCAAAAGGTGGTAACGAGGTGGAATTCAACCCTCTATATGCTTCAGAGGATGAAGGAGCAGCAAAAGGCCATTCAAGCCTATACATCTGCCTACGATATAGGCAAAGGAGGGGGAATGCACCTGACCCTTTAAACTTGCCACACATGAAGTCAGTTCAGACACTGCCAGCCTGAGTCAGGTCCTTCCCCTCATCAGGGTTTTGCAGAAGCAGCTGGAGAGATTGAAGGAGGAGCTAAAACGGAGCGATTCCGCTAGGCATGTGGGACTTGTGGATGGAGCCCTTAATTCGCTTAACCAGGATTCACGGGTGGTCAATCTGTTGAAATCAGAGCACTACATTTTGGCCACCGTGCTCGATCCTAGGTTTAAAGCCTACATTGTATCTCTCTTTCCGGCAGACACAAGTCTGCAGAGGTTCAAAGACCTGCTGGTGAGACACTTGTCAACTCAAGTGGAACGTGACCCGTCAACAGCTCCTCCTTCACATTCTCCCGCAACTGGGGCTGCGAGGAAAAGGCTACGGGCAGTCTGGAGCGAGTGCTGACATCTGGTCCGGACTGAAGGACCTGCCAACGATTACTGACATGTCGTCTACTGTCACTGCATATGATTCTGTCACCATTGAAAGAATGGTGGAGGATTATATGAGTGACAGCATCCAAGTAGGCACGTCAGACAGTCCGTACATATATTGGCAGGAAATAGAGGCAATTTGGAGGCCCTTGCACAAACTGACTTTATTTTACCTAAGTTGCCCCCCCTCGAGTGTGTACTCCAAAAGAGTGTTTAGTGCAGCTGGTCACCTTGTCAGCGATCGGCGTACGAGGTTACGTCCACAAAATGTGGAAAAGATGATGTTCATCAAAATGAATTATAATCAATTCCTCCCTGAGATGGTGGATTCCAGTGGGGACGAATTAATACTCTGTGAGGAGGGGGATGTACACAGTGAGAGGGGTGAGGAATCGGACGATGAGGAGGAGGTGGACATCCTGCCTCTGTAGAGCCAGTTTGTGCAAGGAGAGATTGATTGCTTCTTTTTTGGTCGGGGCCCAAACCAACCAGTCATTTCAGCCACAGTCGTGTGGCAGACCCTGTCGCTGAAATTATGGGGTTGTTAAAGTGTGCATGTCCTGTTTATACAACATAAGGGTGGGTGGCCGGGCCCTAGGACAATTCCATCTTGCACCTCTTTTTTATTATTATTTATCTTTGCATCATGTGCTGTTTGGGGACAATTTTTTTAAGTGCCATCCTGTCTGACACTGCAGTGCCACTCCTAGATGGGCCAGGTGTTTGTGCTGCCCACTTGGGTCGCTTAGCTTAGTCATCCAGCGACCTTGGTGCAAATTTTAGGACTAAAAATAATATTGTGAGGTGTGAGGTGTTCAGAATAGACTGGAAATGAGTGGAAATTATAGTTATTGAGGTTAATAATACTATAGGATCAAAATTACCCCCAAATTCTATGATTTAAGCTGTTTTTGAGGGGTTTTTGAAAAAAAACACCCGAATCCAAAACGCACCCGAATCCGAGAAAACATTTTCAGGGAGGTTTTGCCAAAACGCGTCCGAATCCAAAATACGGCCGCGGAACCGAATCCAAAACCAAAACACTAAACCCGAAAAATTTCCGGTGCACATCTCTACATTAAACCTACTCCTCCAGCTAGCGTGCAGGATTTTTAATAATGGAAAAGATAAAGTAAAGACACGGCAGGTGTAATGACATGATATCACTACATCCTCCTTACTGTATCTCATTCGCTTCAGTCAACATGTAAATGCTGACGGATATGGATGACTATTTTAACTTAAGCCATCTGTCATACAGCCTAACATTCCTCTCCCGCAGCCTAACCCTAGCTGTCCTCCCCAGCCTAATCGTCCCCCTAGTGCCTAACCGTAAGCCTAACTTACTGTCGGGATTTTGACCATCAAGATTCCGCTGTAGGGATTCTGTTAGAATCCCAACTGCCGGAATCCTGACCGCATCTCTTCCAATTTGTACTCCTGCACACAACAGCCCAAGTGGCAAACTTAAATGTCATTTATTCGTTTTTGCTGTTGGTTTTTTACAAGAAAAGGAGTTCATTGCTCTCAAATTATGTTTTTGTCTCTTTGTAAATAGTGCAAGCTTTACATTCATTTTCATCAGCTGCTTATTGTTCCCACTGACAGCCCCAGCACAGCCATCATCTAAAATGATCAACAGAGTGGTCCTATACAAATTACTTTAGAGCAGACCCGATGTTAAGAGCCTGCTCCTAGGGACTAAAGAGTGCAAGTGTCATTCACTCCAGTGCTGCTGAGTTGACCTATCTGTCCAGTGTCCATCCACGCCAGTGCTGCTGATCTATCTGTCAGGTGTCCATCCACTCCAGTGCTGCTGAGCTAACCTATCTGTCCAGTGTCCAGCCACTCCAGTGCTGCTGAGCTGATCTATCTGTCCAGTGTCCAGCCACTCCAGTGCTGCTGAGCTGACCTATCTGTCCAGTGTCCATTCACTCCAGTGGTGCTGAGCTGACCTATCTGCCCAGTGTCCATCCACTCCAGTGCTGCTGAGCTGACCTATCTATCCAGTGCCCATCCACTCCAGTGCTGCTGAGCTGACCTATCTGTCAGGTGTCCATGCAATACAGTGCTGCTGAGCTGACCTGTCTGTCCAGTGTCCACCCACTCTAGTGCTGCTGAGCTGACCTATCTGTCCAGTGTCCAGCCACTCCAGTGTTGCTGAATTGACCTAATGTATCTGTCCAGTGTCCATCCACTCCAGTGCTACTGAGATGACCTATCTGTCCACTGTCCATCCACCCCAGTGCTGCTGAATTGACCTACTGTATCTGTCCAGTGTCCATCCACTCCAATGCTACTGAGCTGACCGATCTGTCCATGGTCCATCCACTCCAGTGCTTCTGAGCTGACCTATCTGTCCAGTGTTCATCCACTCCAGTGGTGCTGAGCTGACCTATCTGTCCAGTGTCCAGCCACTCCAGTGCTGCTGAGCTGATCTATCTGTCCAGTGTCCAGCCACTCCAGTGCTGCTGAGCTGACCTATCTGTCCAGTGTCCATTCACTCCAGTGGTGCTGAGCTGACCTATCTGCCCAGTGTCCATCCACTCCAGTGCTGCTGAGCTGACCTATCTAATCAGTGCCCATCCACTCCAGTGCTGCTGAGCTGACCTATCTGTCAGGTGTCCATGCAATACAGTGCTGCTGAGCTGACCTGTCTGTCCAGTGTCCACCCACTCTAGTGCTGCTGAGCTGACCTATCTGTCCAGTGTCCATCCACTCCAGTGGTGTTGAATTGACCTAATGTATCTGTCCAGTGTCCATCCACTCCAGTGCTACTGAGATGACCTATCTGTCCAGTGTCCATCCACCCCAGTGCTGCTGAATTGACCTAATGTATCTGTCCAGTGTCCATCCACTCCAATGCTACTGAGCTGACCGATCTGTCCATGGTCCATCCACTCCAGTGCTTCTGAGCTGACCTATCTGTCCAGTGTTCATCCACTCCAGTGGTGCTGAGCTGACCTATCTGTCCAGTGTCCATCCACTCCAGTGCTGCTGAGCTATCCTGATCTGACCTATCTGTCTATCCACTCCAGTGCTGCTGAGTTGACCTATCTGCCCAGTGTTCATCCACTCCAGTGGTGCTGAGCTGACCTATCTGTCCAGTGTCCATCCACTCCAGTGCTTCTGAGCTGACCTATCTGTCCAGTGTTCATCCACTCCAGTGGTGCTGAGCTGACCTATCTGTCCAGTGTCCATCCACTCCAGTGCTGCTGAGCTATCCTGATCTGACCTATCTGTCTATCCATTCCAGTGCTGCTGAGTTGACCTATCTGCCCAGTGTCCATCCACTCCAGTGCTGCTGAGCTGACCTATCTTTCCAGTGTCCAGCCACTCCAGTGCTGAGATGACCTACCTGTCCATCCACTCCAGTGCTGCTGAGCTGACCTATATGTCCAGTGTCCATCCACTGCAGTGCTGAGCTGACCTATCTGTCCATCCACTCCAGTGCTGCTGAGCTAATCTATCTGCCCGGTGTCCATCCACTCCAGTGCTTCTGAGCTGACCTATCTATCAGGCGTCCATGCACTCCAGTGCTGCTGAGTTGACCTATCTATCTATCAGGCGTCCATCCACTCTAGTGCTGCTGAGCTGAACTATCTGCCAGCTGTCCATCCAATGCAGTTCTGCTGAGCTGAACTATCTGTCCAGTGTCTATCCACCCCAGTGCTGCTGAATTGACCTAATGTATCTGCCCAGTGTCCATCCACTCCAGTGCTGCTGAGCTGACCGATCTGTCCAGTGTCCATCCACTCCAGTGCTGCTGAGCTGACCGATCTGTCCATGGTCCATCCACTCCAGTGATGCTGAGCTGACCTATCTGCCCGGTGTCCATCCACTCCAGTGCTTCTGAGCTGACCTATCTATCAGGCGTCCATGCACTCCAGTGCTGCTGAGCTGACCTATCTGTCTGTCAGGCGTCCACCCACTCCAGTGCTGCTGAGCTGACCTATCTATCAGGCGTCCATCCACTCCAGTGCTGCTGCGCTAACCTATCTATCAGGCGTCCATCCACTACAGTGCTGCTGAGCTGACCTATCTATCAGGCGTCCATCCACTCCAGTGCTGCTGAGCTGAACTATCTGCCAGCTGTCCATCCAATGCAGTGCTGCTGAGCTGAACTATCTGTCCAGTGTCTATCCACCCCAGTGCTGCTGAATTGACCTAATGTATCTGTCCAGTGTCCATCCACTCCAGTGCTGCTGAGCTGACCTATCTGTCCAGTGTCCATCCACTCCAGTGCTGAGCTGACCTGACCTGATCTGACCTATCTGTCCATCCACTCCAGTGCTGCTGAGCTGGCACATGTTAGCCATTCCCAAGTGTAGTATGAAATGTAGATATTCAGAATGCCGACATGGTCAATAGGTCAACATGTAATGAAATTAGGTCACAAATGTTGACCGTTAAAATGACAACATGCATGTTTTAGCCTAAGCTGAAACCTAACAATAACCTTAATATTACTGTTGACATTCTGGTGTCAACATATTAAATATTGACATGAACATATCGACATTATAATAAATATTGACATTTATGAATGTTGACATTTATGACTATCAGCATTCTGACTGTTGATATTAAGAACCTGTTGACATGTTGACCCTGTTGACATTCTGACCAGATTCTCTATCCACTAAAGCATGGGTCTTCAATCTGCAGCCCTCCAGGTGCTGTGGAACTACACATCCCAGCTAGAGATGAGCGGGTTCGGTTTCTCTGAATCCGAACCCGCCAGAACTTCATGTTTTTTTTCACGGGTCCGAGCGACTCGGATCTTCCCGCCTTGCTCGGTTAACCCGAGCGCGCCCGAACGTCATCATGACGCTGTCGGATTCTCGCGAGGCTCGGATTCTATCGCGAGACTCGGATTCTATATAAGGAGCCGCGCGTCGCCGCCATTTTTCACACGTGCATTGAGATTGATAGGGAGAGGACGTGGCTGGCGTCCTCTCCGTTTAGAATAGATTAGAGAGACACTTGATTTACTAATTTTGGGGAGCATTAGGAGTACTCAGTACAGTGCAGAGTTTTGCTGATAGTGACCACCAGTTTTATTTATAATCCGTTCTCTGCCTGAAAAAAGCGATACACAGCACACAGTGACTCAGTCACATACCATATCTGTGTGCACTGCTCAGGCTCAGGCCAGTGTGCTGCATCATCTATTATCTATATATAATATTATATATATCTGTCTGACTGCTCAGCTCACACAGCTTATAATTGTGGGGGAGACTGGGGAGCACTACTGCAGTGCCAGTTATAGGTTATAGCAGGAGCCAGGAGTACATAATATATTATATAGTGAGTGACCACCAGACACACAGTGCAGTTTATTTAATATATCCGTTCTCTGCCTGAAAAAAGCGATACACACAGTGACTCAGTCAGTCACATACCATATCTGTGTGCACTGCTCAGGCTCAGGCCAGTGTGCTGCATCATCTATATATATTATATATCTGTCTGACTGCTCAGCTCACACAGCTTATAATTGTGGGGGAGACTGGGGAGCACTACTGCAGTGCCAGTTATAGGTTATAGCAGGAGCCAGGAGTACATAATATTATATTAAAATTAAACAGTGCACACTTTTGCTGCAGGAGTGCCACTGCCAGTGTGACTAGTGACCAGTGACCTGACCACCAGTATATATAATATTAGTAGTATACTATCTCTTTATCAACCAGTCTATATTAGCAGCAGACACAGTACAGTGCGGTAGTTCACGGCTGTGGCTACCTCTGTGTCGGCACTCGGCAGCCCGTCCATAATTGTATATACCACCTAACCGTGGTTTTTTTTTCTTTCTTTATACATACATACTAGTTACGAGTATACTATCTCTTTATCAACCAGTCTATATTAGCAGCAGACACAGTACAGTGCGGTAGTTCACGGCTGTGGCTACCTCTGTGTCGGCACTCGGCAGCCCGTCCATAATTGTATATACCACCTAACCGTGGTTTTTTTTTCTTTCTTTATACATACATACTAGTTACGAGTATACTGTCTCTTTATCAACCAGTCTATATTAGCAGCAGACACAGTACAGTGCGGTAGTTCACGGCTGTGGCTACCTCTGTGTCGGCACTCGGCAGCCCGTCCATAATTGTATATACCACCTAACCGTGGTTTTTTTTTCTTTCTTTATACATACATACTAGTTACGAGTATACTATCTCTTTATCAACCAGTCTATATATTAGCAGCAGACACAGTACAGTGCGGTAGTTCACGGCTGTGGCTACCTCTGTGTCGGCACTCGGCAGCCCGTCCATAATTGTATATACCACCTAACCGTGGTTTTTTTTTCTTTCTTTATACATACATACTAGTTACGAGTATACTATCTCTTTATCAACCAGTCTATATTAGCAGCAGACACAGTACAGTGCGGTAGTTCACGGCTGTGGCTACCTCTGTGTCGGCACTCGGCAGCCCGTCCATAATTGTATATACCACCTAACCGTGTTTTTTTTTTCTTTCTTTATACATACATACTAGTTACGAGTATACTATCTCTTTATCAACCAGTCTATATTAGCAGCAGACACAGTACAGTGCGGTAGTTCACGGCTGTGGCTACCTCTGTGTCGGCACTCGGCAGCCCGTCCATAATTGTATATACCACCTAACCGTGGTTTTTTTTTCTTTCTTTATACATACATACTAGTTACGAGTATACTATCTCTTTATCAACCAGTCTATATTAGCAGCAGACACAGTACAGTGCGGTAGTTCACGGCTGTGGCTACCTCTGTGTCGGCACTCGGCAGCCCGTCCATAATTGTATATACCACCTAACCGTGGTTTTTTTTTCTTTCTTTATACATACATACTAGTTACGAGTATACTATCTCTTTATCAACCAGTCTATATTAGCAGCAGACACAGTACAGTGCGGTAGTTCACGGCTGTGGCTACCTCTGTGTCGGCACTCGGCAGCCCGTCCATAATTGTATACTAGTATCCAATCCATCCATCTCCATTGTTTACCTGAGGTGCCTTTTAGTTGTGCCTATTAAAATATGGAGAACAAAAATGTTGAGGTTCCAAAATTAGGGAAAGATCAAGATCCACTTCCACCTCGTGCTGAAGCTGCTGCCACTAGTCATGGCCGAGACGATGAAATGCCAGCAACGTCGTCTGCCAAGGCCGATGCCCAATGTCATAGTACAGAGCATGTCAAATCCAAAACACCAAATATCAGTAAAAAAAGGACTCCAAAACCTAAAATAAAATTGTCGGAGGAGAAGTGTAAACTTGCCAATATGCCATTTACCACACGGAGTGGCAAGGAACGGCTGAGGCCCTGGCCTATGTTCATGGCTAGTGGTTCAGCTTCACATGAGGATGGAAGCACTCAGCCTCTCGCTAGAAAAATGAAAAGACTCAAGCTGGCAAAAGCAGCACAGCAAAGAACTGTGCATTCTTCGAAATCCCAAATCCACAAGGAGAGTCCAATTGTGTCGGTTGCGATGCCTGACCTTCCCAACACTGGATGTGAAGAGCATGCGCCTTCCACCATTTGCACGCCCCCTGCAAGTGCTGGAAGGAGCACCCGCAGTCCAGTTCCTGATAGTCAGATTGAAGATGTCAGTGTTGAAGTACACCAGGATGAGGAGGATATGGGTGTTGCTGGCGCTGGGGAGGAAATTGACCAGGAGGATTCTGATGGTGAGGTGGTTTGTTTAAGTCAGGCACCCGGGGAGACACCTGTTGTCCGTGGGAGGAATATGGCCGTTGACATGCCAGGTGAAAATACCAAAAAAATCAGCTCTTCGGTGTGGAGGTATTTCACCAGAAATGCGGACAACAGGTGTCAAGCCGTGTGTTCCCTTTGTCAAGCTGTAATAAGTAGGGGTAAGGACGTTAACCACCTCGGAACATCCTCCCTTATACGTCACCTGCAGCGCATTCATAATAAGTCAGTGACAAGTTCAAAAACTTTGGGTGACAGCGGAAGCAGTCCACTGACCAGTAAATCCCTTCCTCTTGTAACCAAGCTCACGCAAACCACCCCACCAACTCCCTCAGTGTCAATTTCCTCCTTCCCCAGGAATGCCAATAGTCCTGCAGGCCATGTCACTGGCAATTCTGACGAGTCCTCTC
The DNA here is from genome assembly GCF_028390025.1 of Pseudophryne corroboree. NCBI lineage: Eukaryota > Metazoa > Chordata > Amphibia > Anura > Myobatrachidae > Pseudophryne > Pseudophryne corroboree. The sequence goes on along the minus strand of NC_086444.1, from coordinate 905,928,783 downwards.
CTGCCTGGGATTCCTCCGATGCATCCTTGCGTGTAACGCCTACTGCTGCTGGCGCTGCTGTTGTTGCCGCTGGGAGTCGATGGTCATCCCAGAGGGGAAGTCGTAAGCCCACTTGTACTACTTCCAGTAAGCAATTGACTGTTCAACAGTCCTTTGCGAGGAAGATGAAATATCACAGCAGTCATCCTACTGCAAAGCGGATAACTGAGTCCTTGACAACTATGTTGGTGTTAGACGTGCGTCCGGTATCCGCCGTTAGTTCACAGGGAACTAGACAATTTATTGAGGCAGTGTGCCCCCGTTACCAAATACCATCTAGGTTCCACTTCTCTAGGCAGGCGATACCGAGAATGTACACGGACGTCAGAAAAAGACTCACCAGTGTCCTAAAAAATGCAGTTGTACCCAATGTCCACTTAACCACGGACATGCGGACAAGTGGAGCAGGGCAGGGTCAGGACTATATGACTGTGACAGCCCACTGGGTAGATGTATGGACTCCCGCCGCAAGAACAGCAGCGGCGGCACCAGTAGCAGCATCTCGCAAACGCCAACTCTTTCCTAGGCAGGCTACGCTTTGTATCACCGCTTTCCAGAATACGCACACAGCTGAAAACCTCTTACGGCAACTGAGGAAGATCATCGCGGAATGGCTTACCCCAATTGGACTCTCCTGTGGATTTGTGGCATCGGACAACGCCAGCAATATTGTGTGTGCATTAAATATGGGCAAATTCCAGCACGTCCCATGTTTTGCACATACCTTGAATTTGGTGGTGCAGAATTTTTTAAAAAACGACAGGGGCGTGCAAGAGATGCTGTCGGTGGCCAGAAAAATTGCGGGACACTTTCGGCGTACAGGCACCACGTACAGAAGACTGGAGCACCACCAAAAACTACTGAACCTGCCCTGCCATCATCTGAAGCAAGAAGTGGTAACGAGGTGGAATTCAACCCTCTATATGCTTCAGAGGTTGGAGGAGCAGCAAAAGGCCATTCAAGCCTATACAATTGAGCACGATATAGTAGGTGGAATGCACCTGTCTCAAGTGCAGTGGAGAATGATTTCAACGTTGTGCAAGGTTCTGATGCCCTTTGAACTTGCCACACGTGAAGTCAGTTCAGACACTGCCAGCCTGAGTCAGGTCATTCCCCTCATCAGGCTTTTGCAGAAGAAGCTGGAGGCATTGAAGAAGGAGCTAAAAGGGAGCGATTCCGCTAGGCATGTGGGACTTGTGGATGCAGCCCTTAATTCGCTTAACAAGGATTCACGGGTGGTCAATCTGTTGAAATCAGAGCACTACATTTTGGCCACCGTGCTCGATCCTAGATTTAAAGCCTACCTTGGATCTCTCTTTCCGGCAGACACAGGTCTGCTGGGGTTGAAAGACCTGCTGGTGACAAAATTGTCAAGTCAAGCGGAACGCGACCTGTCAACATCTCCTCCTTCACATTCTCCCGCAACTGGGGGTGCGAGGAAAAGGCTCAGAATTCCGAGCCCACCCGCTGGCGGTGATGCAGGGCAGTCTGGAGCGACTGCTGATGCTGACATCTGGTCCGGACTGAAGGACCTGACAACGATTACGGACATGTCGTCTACTGTCACTGCATATGATTCTCTCAACATTGATAGAATGGTGGAGGATTATATGAGTGACCGCATCCAAGTAGGCACGTCACACAGTCCGTACTTATACTGGCAGGAAAAAGAGGCAATTTGGAGGCCCTTGCACAAACTGGCTTTATTCTACCTAAGTTGCCCTCCCACAAGTGTGTACTCCGAAAGAGTGTTTAGTGCCGCCGCTCACCTTGTCAGCAATCGGCGTACGAGGTTACATCCAGAAAATGTGGAGAAGATGATGTTCATTAAAATGAATTATAATCAATTCCTCCGCGGAGACATTGACCAGCAGCAATTGCCTCCACAAAGTACACAGGGAGCTGAGATGGTGGATTCCAGTGGGGACGAATTGATAATCTGTGAGGAGGGGGATGTACACGGTGATATATCGGAGGGTGAAGATGAGGTGGACATCTTGCCTCTGTAGAGCCAGTTTGTGCAAGGAGAGATTAATTGCTTCTTTTTTGGGGGGGGTCCAAACCAACCCGTCATATCAGTCACAGTCGTGTGGCAGACCCTGTCACTGAAATGATGGGTTGGTTAAAGTGTGCATGTCCTGTTTTGTTTATACAACATAAGGGTGGGTGGGAGGGCCCAAGGACAATTCCATCTTGCACCTCTTTTTTCTTTTCTTTTTCTTTGCATCATGTGCTGATTGGGGAGGGTTTTTTGGAAGGGACATCCTGCGTGACACTGCAGTGCCACTCCTAGATGGGCCCGGTGTTTGTGTCGGCCACTAGGGTCGCTAATCTTACTCACACAGTCAGCTACCTCATTGCGCCTCTTTTTTTCTTTGCGTCATGTGCTGTTTGGGGAGGGTTTTTTGGAAGGGACATCCTGCGTGACACTGCAGTGCCACTCCTAGATGGGCCCGGTGTTTGTGTCGGCCACTAGGGTCGCTAATCTTACTCACACAGCTACCTCATTGCGCCTCTTTTTTTCTTTGCGTCATGTGCTGTTTGGGGAGGGTTTTTTGGAAGGGACATCCTGCGTGACACTGCAGTGCCACTCCTAGATGGGCCCGGTGTTTGTGTCGGCCACTAGGGTCGCTTATCTTACTCAGACAGCGACCTCGGTGCAAATTTTAGGACTAAAAATAATATTGTGAGGTGTGAGGTATTCAGAATAGACTGAAAATGAGTGGAAATTATGGTTTTTGAGGTTAATAATACTTTGGGATCAAAATGACCCCCAAATTCTATGATTTAAGCTGTTTTTTAGTGTTTTTTGAAAAAAACACCCGAATCCGACAAAAAAAATTCGGTGAGGTTTTGCCAAAACGCGTTCGAACCCAAAACACGGCCGCGGAACCGAACCCAAAACCAAAACACAAAACCCGAAAAATTTCAGGCGCTCATCTCTAATCCCAGCATGCCCTTCCTCAGTTTTAGCATACCTTAATAGCAAAACTGTGGCAGAGCATGCTGGGATGTGTAGTTCCACAGTAGCTGGAGGGCCGCAGGTTGAAGACCCATGCACTAAAGGGTCGGGCAAACTGCTTTCTTTGGCTATATACAATAGTTTATACTAATTGTAATAGCACCTATGATCTGACAAAATGTCTGTTCTTACTGCATTTGTAGGCACAGCACATATAAAATGAAAAAGTGCAATGACAGGAAGGGAGCAAAGGCGGATATATATATATATATATATATATATATATATATATATATCTGAGACTATTTTACTAACATACACAATAACAGAGTTAAAATAAAAGAGAAACAGTGACACATGCTGTCATTGTAGATTCTGTTTCCCCGGTGATGTTCATTAATATTTTTCTGTCTTATTATACAAGTCATGTCATCTGCTTTGCTGCACAGAATGAAGTCATTTTTTTTTATCAATCGCTCATATATACTAATCCGAGAGCAGCTTTGCAAATTCTAGCTGCCCCAAGACTTTTCTTTAGTACTGTCAGTGATATGTCCTTTGTTTCTTACGTTTCCTAGTGTGTAAGGGCACAGTGGTATTGGCAATGGGTGGTGTTTATTAGTATGCTGCAATATTTGTGGTATGAATACCTTAGCTTCTGAATTTTATTTTTAACCATTTATATGATACAGATAAGGACAAGGAAAACAGGAGGCACCCAATAGTGTAGAAAATAAGGACAAGGAAAACAGGAGACACCCAATAGTGTAGAAAATAAGGACAAGGAAAACAGGAGACACCCAATAGTGTAAAAAATAAGGACAAGGAAAACTGGAGGCACCCAATAGTGTAGCTTTGGTGCATGTTTTCTAGCTTATTTGTAGGAAGGCACAGACTTATAAGCAGAGCTCCATCTCAGCTAGTATCCATTGTAACTAGGTATGTGCACCGGAAATTTTTCGGGTTTTGTGTTTTGGTTTTCGCGGCCGTGTTTTGGATTCGGACACGTTTTGGCAAAATCTCCCTGAAACTTTTTTGTCGGATTCGGGTGTGTTTTGGATTCGGGTGTTTTTTTTTTAAACCCCTCAAAAACAGCTTAAATCATAGAATTTGGGGGTCATTTTGATCCCATAGTATTATTAACCTCAATAACCATAATTACCACTCATTTCCAGTCTATTCTGAACACCTTACACCTCACAATATTATTTTCAGTCCTAAAATTTGCACAGAGGTCGCTGGATGACTAAGCTAAGCGACCCAAGTGGTAGGCACAAACACCTGACCCATCTGGGAGTGGCACTGCAGTGTCAGACAGGATGGCTCTTAAAAAAATAGTTCCCAAACAGCACACGATGCAAAGAAAAAAAGAGGTGCACCAAGGTCGCTGGATGGCTAAGCTAAGCGACCCAAGTGGCCGACACAAACACCTGGCCCATCTAGGAGTGGCACTGCAGTGTCAGACAGGATGGCACTTAAAAAAATAGTCCCCAAACAGCACAGGATGCAAAGAAAAAAAGAGGTGAACCAAGGTCGCTGGATGGCTAAGCTAAGCGACCCAAGTGGCCGGCACAAACACCTGGCCCATCTAGGAGTGGCACTGCAGTATCAGACAGGATGGCACTTAAAAAAATAGTCCCCAAACAGCACATGATGCAAAGAAAAAAAGAGGTGCTCCAAGGTCGCTGGATGGCTAAGCTAAGCGACCCAAGTGGCCGGCACAAACACCTGGCCCATCTAGGAGTGGCACTGCAGTGTCAGACAGGATGGCTCTTACAAAAATTGTCCCCAAACAGCACATGATGCAAAGAAAAAAGAGGTGCACCAAGGTCGCTGGATGGCTAAGCTAAGCGACCCAAGTGGCCGACACCAACACCTGGCCCATATAGGAGTGGCACTGCAGTGTCAGACAGGATGGCACTTAAAAAAATAGTCCCCAAACAGCACATGATGCAAAGAAAAAAAGAGGTGCACCAAGGTCGCTGGATGGCTAAGCTAAGTGACCCAAGTGGCCGACACAAACACCTGGCCCATCTAGGAGTGGCACTGCAGTGTCAGACTGGATGGCACTTAAAAAAATAGTCCCCAAACAGCACATGATGCAAAGAAAAAAAGAGGTGCATCAAGGTCGCTGGATGGCTAAGCTAAGCGAACCAAGTGGCCGGCACAAACACCTGGCCCATCTAGAAGTGGCACTGCAGTGTCAGACAAGATGGCACTTAAAACAATTGTCCCCAAACAGCACATGATGCAAAGAAAAAAAAGAGGTGCACCAAGGTCGCTGGATGGCTAAGCGACCCAAGTGGCCGACACAAACACCTGGCCCATCTAGGAGTGGCACTGCAGTGTCAGACAGGATGGCACTTAAAAAAATAGTCCCCAAACAGCACATGATGCAAAGAAAAAAAGAGATGCATCAAGCTCGCTGGATGGCTAAGCTAAGTGACCCAAGGGGCCGGCACAAACACCTGGCCCATCTAGGAGTGGCACTGCAGTGTCAGACAGGATGGCACTTAAAATAATAGTCCCCAAACAGCACATGATGCAAAGAAAAAAAGAGATGCATCAAGCTAGCTGGATGGCTAAGCTAAGTGACCCAAGTGGCCGGCACAAACACCTGGCCCATCTAGGAGTGGCACTGCAGTGTCAGACACAATGGCACGTAAAAAAATTGTCCCCAAACAGCACATGATGCAAAGAAAAAAAGAGGTTCAGCAAGGTCGCTGGATGGCTAAGCTAAGCGACCCAAGGGGCTGTCCTCCCTCCACATTTTTGTTCTCCATCTTTTAATGTGTGGAATTATATGCCAGTAATATATCAATAGCAATGGCCTACTGTACCGTACTGATATATATATATATATATATATATACTGGTGGTCAGCAAAATTCTGCACTGTCCTCCTACTATATACTGCGCACAACTACAATGCAGCACAGGTATGGATAGTATACTTGACGACACAGAGTTAGAGCAATGGACTACTGTACCGTACTGCTATATATATACACTGGTGGTCAGCAAAATTCTGCACTGTTCTCCTACTATATACTGCGCACAACTAAAATGCAGCACAGGTATGGATTGTATACTTGACGACACAGAGGTAGAGCAATGGACTACTGTAGCGTACTGCTATATATATATATACTGGTGGTCAGCAAAATTCTGCACTGTCCTCCTACTATATACTGCGCACAACTACAATGCAGCACAGATATGGATAGTATACTTGACGATACAGAGGTAGAGCAATGGACTACTGTACCGTACTGCTATATATATATACTGGTGGTCAGCAAAATACTGCACTGTCCTCCTACTATATACTGCGCACAACTACAATGCAGCACAGATATGGATAGTATACTTGACGACACAGAGGTAAAGCAATGGCCTACTGTACCGTGCTGCTATATATATATATATACTGGTGGTCAGCAAAATTCTGCACTGTCCTCCTACAATGCAGCACAGATATGGAGCGTTTTCAGGCAGAGAACGTAGATATTTGCAGCACACTGAGCACAGATAAGTGCAGCACACTGAACACAGAAACTGAGAGAACGCAGCCACGTCCTCTCGCTATCATCTCCAGAGCACGAGTGAAAATGGCGGCAACGCGCGGCTCTTTATATAGAATACGAATCTCGTGAGAATACGACAGCGGGATGATGACGTTCGGGCGCGCTCGGGTTAACCGAGCAAGGCGGGAAGATCCGAGGCTGCCTCGGAACCGTGTAAAATAGGTGAAGTTCGGGGGGGTTCGGATCTCGAGGAACCGAACCCCGTCATCTCTAATTGTAACCTGGTGCAGTCAGTCCCCACAGGACTGGTATTAGAAAGTGGATGTGCAGGAGGGCATGACCACACTCATTTGGAAAAAGACTTTATTCTGAAAACTATAAACTATGCATGCCACTTGCATGACTGCCAGGTCCCCCAGGCAAGCCAGTGCTCAGGTAATCAGTCTCTGCCCCATCACCCCTGGATGCAGACTACATATCCTGGGTAGTGGTGCTACATTCTGACTTTGCTATTGTTTCCACAGTTGGTACAACTACCTGTTGCACCACAATCCCTGTCTCAATGTGTGCTTCCATCCATGAAATATACAGTTTTATAAGAAAAACGTTAGGATAATCAGATGGTCTAAAATAAGACTGATTATTTCCTTCACTAATTAATAAATACAGTATACAATATTATTTTATCCCTATACACATAGGAAGAGAATGAGTATAAAGGAAGATCCAAGCCATCAATATATAACACTCTTGCCACATTACTTACCCATACATGCCCATACCGCAGAGGCTTGATATTCACCACTGTCTTTCTTGCTGTATGTGGGTTCTAGTTAGAATAACCAGGGTTACAAACAAATGAGGATTGAAAGGAAACATGTTTCAAGATTAGGATAAACCACTGGAAAGTCAGAGAATGAAAGAAAAACCTGTCCCTTTCTATGCATTTGGGGATCACTATGTGAAACAAACTCCTCCTCGTCTTCTTCTGATAAATGTAGTAAGATACTGCTTTACATCTCCATGAATACAATGAATATTGAAAATGTTTCCAGATACAGTTGTACTTGATAGAGACAGAGATGCCAGTGCTAAAGTTCTTTCAGAGCCCGTGGCCACTCTTCTGGGCACCTGTTTTCTCCATATTTATTTTCTAGAGATGTGCGGTTCGCTTCTCCAGAAATCCAAATCCAACCAAATTTTGTGGAACCGAACTGAACTAAAATCTGATCCAAACTTCAAGTTTTGGTTCACAAAAGTTACATGATTTTAGCTGTTTTTATCAGTTTTAAATGTATTTTATCAATGATTGTCACTGTCAGTGGGTTTTTTATTTTATTTTTAAACCAAATCCAAATCCAAATCCCAACCAAAACACTTGAGGTTGGTTTTGCCAAAACCAAAACCAATGATGAATTAGAACAAAAGCACAGGGATCCACGCAAGTCTCTATTATTACTACTGTCGGCAGTATGGAAGGAACGGGTACAATATGATAGATTGGTGGACCGGGATGCCGGCAGTCACAATGCCGATGCCGGCATTCCGATCTTTGAAATCCCAACAGGGGAGAGGTAACTGTTATCCCCTCTCCCCTACCGCCTAACCCTCCCTTCCCACAGCCTTACCGTAACCTCCCCCTGGTGGTGCCTAAACCTAACTCCCCTTCCCAACAGCCTAACCCTAACCCTCCGCCCTTAGTGCCTTAACATAACCTTCCCCCCGGTGGTGCCTAACCCCTCTCCCCACACCCTAACCCTAACCCCCCCGGGTGGAGCCTAAACCTAACCACCTAAGTCCCTGTTAAGACTATTTCTTACCTGATGTGCTCCCTGTAAAAAAAAACCCCAAATATAAATAATATAAAATAAGTAACGGCTTTGGAATGGATTGAGTTAAGGCTTAAGAATATATGCAAGATAATATATGCTTAAGAAATATTTGTCTATTCAGGTACTCGCAATCCACTGTTGGGTCTCACAATGTTAATGATTGCTATTCTTGTATAGTAACTATATGGCAGTCATCATTAGTGTCTGGAATCTGTTAATGTGAGTATTTATGCCTGAGTATACTATATCATGTTTTTTCTGCCTCTGCAGTCTAAGTAAGTGCTCCGGGGTATTGTTGTTTATGTCACCATGGCAACATCTGGGATGTCAGCGTCGGATGGAGTCAGGCGGCACTTGACGACATCACAATGCCACGCCGCTGCTGGAGTTACTGCACTGTTTGTGTCACATCAATCTGTAAGCACTGTTTGTATTTTCTTGTTGTTTTTGATGAAGGATTAAATATCTGAAAGTTCAATGTCAAGTTGTACGCAATGTTATTTGAGGACCTTATTCAGTAAGGATTTTAAAATTTGCTATTTGAAATCCGTCCATTTATCGAATGATCACACATGCGTAGCGTTCGCATTGCACACGCATGAGCAAAAATAGCAACAGAAATTGCGTATAGATTGTGATCGCAATACAGCCGCTGTTTGACTGACAGGAAGCTGGCGTTTCTGAGTGGAAACCTGGCGTTTTCTTGGTGTGCCTGAAAAAAGGCAGGAGTGCCCAGGCATTTTTAAGGAGGGCCTCTGACGTCAGCGATGACCACTTCCAGCCTCTTGTGTCACAAGAATTGTGGATGACTTTGCCTGGCGCAGATAGGAAAATTTTTCGATGTTCCATTAATTGTGTACAGGGCAGGTGCAAGGTCTCCCTGCACCCTAGGCAAAGCTTCGGCCTAGCGCCCCCTAACCCGCAATAATTTACCTTTCCCCTTAGCCTAACCATAAGCCTCCCCGGCATATTCATATTCAGGATGCCGACTGTCGGGATTCTGGAGTCGTCGGCATTCCGTCCGTCGGGATACCAACTATATCCCTGTAATTGTATGGGTTTAACTTTATATACATATATACGCACAGACATACAAATATTTGTATGCTCCTTATTGTGTTCCATCCTCCCATCTGTAAGTTTATTACTGACCCGCATAAAGGGCGATATTCAAATAATATATCATCCTTTCTAAAATGATCCCGTTATTGCGCATATCGCGGCCATTGTAATCAGGTTTAGCTGTGTAAAGGGTTGGGTGCCCCAGGGGGTAGAGAGCTGAAATGAGGATACCGCGCCCCGAGGGCAGAAACAGAACGGGTGTGGAAGGGGGTGAAATATATACATATACATACATATATGGGATCAGTATGATTTATCTACAATCAAAATCCTGATGGTCACAATATCGACAACAATTGATCGATGGTCAAAATACCAACATGGTCAAAATGCTGACATTTGAAATGTCGACACTGACAAAATACCGACATTTAAAATGTTGACAGGTCAAAAAGTCGACATGCTTTTTCTTTGGGTGTGTATGTCAACATAGGTCAACATGGGCATCATACAAGTGTACCGCGTCCTCTCGCATGGCTCGCTGTGCTCTCCATGCATCGGGCATGGTGTCTCGCTGTGCTCTGCACACTATTATATTCCACATACACTGGGATGGTAAAGTATGAATAAGTCGGTTTCAATGAAAAAATCCTGAAAAAGTCATGATGATTTTTTGATCTGTTGACATTTTAAATGCCGGTATTTTGACCGTGTCAAAATTTTCAATGCCGGTATTTTGTCCTAGTTGGTATTTTGACCATAGGTCATGGGTGCAGACTGTAGATTGGAGAATTCTTAGAAAGTTTAATCACACAGGATCCTGAAACAGATATCCCCTCACAAGAAAATCACACAGACAAAAGGCCAGAAAGGCCAATTAGTACCAATTGGTTTATTAACACAATTTTTAACATACACATTAAAAATGTTGTACAAGAATAAAATTAGTATAATAATGAGAGGTATCTAGAATGTCTGGATGGCAAGTTAGATCCTCCCTCACCTTAGCAAGTTGTGAGCTCAAAAGGGAGAATCTTCACAGTCTGTATTGATAACTCATAGCTGACAAACCCTACGCGTTTCGTCTTAACGTCTTCATCAGGGGTAATTCACAAAAAAAGGGCAGGAACAAAAGATGGAGTTGAAGTGTGTATAAAGCAATGATCATACAGCTATCTTAGTGAGTCTTTTTTTCCTTTTAAAGAACCAATCAGGGTTTATAATCACAAAAACTTGTGATGGAGTTCATCCATAATGATCGTATAAATATCCTTAAAAACACCTGCATAGGCTAAAGGACTTTGAATCCAACTCATTTAGATGGAAAAAATCTCATATATAAAGTTTTATCATAGTAGTACAACAGAAGTTAAAAAGTGTGTAGACAATAGAAACCTCCAAAATGAGATTCACAAATATATCAAATGTGCTTGTGCAGTAAACAAGTGGAGATTTCAGAATCTATACTATATTTAATAGATACATACATCAGATACACACACACACATGTGAACCCCCCAATACGTCCTGCATCTTGGTATATGCATAATTCCACACAGCATCAGTCGCAGCTGCGGCGGCATTAGTGGACAACTCTGAATCAGGCCCAGTGGGCCGGATGTACTAATGTACATCACCGCCCATCGCCGCCCTGCGCCACGAAGCTGATCGCATTTGTACTAACATATGCGATCAGCATTGCGGAGGACAGCTCTTCCGATAAAAGCTGTCCTCCGCGATGCGCAGCGGCCGCCTGACTTCCGGGATTCGGCCCCAGGAGTCAGTCTGCGCATGCACGGGGTGACGGGGGCAGCCGCAAGGCATGCTGGGAGGGATCCGATCGGATCCCTCACACAGCGCCGCGGAGAGAAGCCCATAGGCTTCTATGGACTATCGCCAGCTAAAGCTGGCGTACCCCGCCGAGGCGCTGTCCTGCCGGCCGGGGGTTAGTACATCAGGAAAATGCGGTAAACAGGGAGTTTACCGCATTTTCCGCTTAGTACATCCCGCCCATTGTATCTGAGGTACTGTAGCTATACAGTGTGCAGCAATTTCATGTTGCAACATTTTAGGTTTGCTTTTAGTCATCTTCTTTTATCTCCGGATTCCTGATTACATTTATTTCTTTTGACATTGTTTTTAGCCTCAGACAGTGCACCTGGCATATTGCTCCTACTTTTTATATTTAGCACTTTGAGTTGCATTATGAAATCCCTTACCCTAAGCTGTAGATTCTTAACATAGCAGGCTGAAGGGAAAGCGATGGTCAAAGGACCCTGTATGATTGTTCTCATCTTATCTCCTGTCTGCCTGATATTTTGTGCACCTTTGATTTATTAATTGGCCTGAGGTATGTCCAGCATCAGATTCTTTCTGACAGACCTTGTATTGTGCAATATAAAAGAATCTGACAAAAACATCTTTCCTTGCCATGTATAGGATGAAAGAATGTATTCCCCGTGAGGGCATGATGAAACTCATCTTAAGGTAAACACATTTTTTCTTTCTTTCAGAGCTTGTCAGTGTGATGGCGACAGTGTTCATGCTGTACGAAGTGAATGCAGGCAGTGCACAGTTTAGTGATGTGCACCGGACATTTTTCGGGTTTTGTGTTTTGGTTTTGGATTCGGTTCCGCGGCCGTGTTTTGGATTCGGACGCGTTTTGGCAAAACCTCACCGAAAATTGTTTGTCGGATTCGGGTGTGTTTTGGATTCGGGTGTTTTTTACAAAAAACCCTAAAAAACAGCTTAAATCATAGAATTTGGGCGTCATTTTGATCCCATAGTTTTATTAACCTCAATAACCATAATTTCCACTCATTTCCAGTCTATTCTGAACACCTCACACCTCACAATATTATTTTTAGTCCTAAAATTTGCACCGAGGTCGCTGGATGGCTAAGCTAAGCGACACAATTGCCCGACACAAACACCTGGCCCATCTAGGAGTGGCACTGCAGTGTCAGGCAGGATGGCACTTCAAAAAAATAGTCCCCAAACAGCACATGATGCAAAGAAAAAAAGAGGCGCACCAAGGTCGCTGTGTGACTAAGCTAAGCGACACAAGTGGCCGACACAAACACCTGGCCCATCTAGGAGTGGCACTGCAGTGCAAGGCAGGATGGCACTTCAAAAAAATTGTCCCCAAACAGCATATGATGCAAAGAAAAAAAGAGGCACACCAAGGTCGCTGTGTGACTAAGCTAAGCGACACAAGTGGCCGGCACAAACACCTGGCCCATCTAGGAGTGGCACTGCAGTGTCAGGCAGGATGGCACTTCAAAAAAATTGTCCCCAAACAGCACATGATGCAAAGAAAAATGAAAGAAAAAAGAGGTGCAAGATGGAATTGTCCTTGGGCCCTCCCACCCACGCTTATGTTGTATAAACAGGACATGCACACTTTAACGAACCCATCATTTCAGTGACAGGGTCTGCCACACGACTGTGACTGAAATGACTGGTTGGTTTGGGCTCCCACCAAAAAAAGAAGCAATCAATCTCTCCTTGCACAAACTGGCTCTACAGAGGCAAGATGTCCACCTCATCATCATCCTCCGATTCCTCACCCCTTTCACTGTGTACATCCCCCTCCTCACAGATTATTAATTCGTCCCCACTGGAATCCACCATCTCAGGTCCCTGTGTACTTTGTGGAGGCAATTGCTGCTGGTGAATGTCTCCACGGAGGAATTGATTATAATTCATTTTGATGAACATCATCTTCTCCACATTTTCTGGAAGTAACCTCGTACGCCGATTGCTGACAAGGTGAGCGGCTGCACTAAACACTCTTTCGTAGTACACACTGGAGGGAGGGCAACTTAGGTAGAATAAAGCCAGTTTGTGCAAGGGCCTCCAAATTGCCTCTTTTTCCTGCCAGTATACGTACGGACTGTCTGACGTGCCTACTTGGATGCGGTCACTCATATAATCCTCCACCATTCTTTCAATGGTGAGAGAATCATATGAAGTGACAGTAGACGACATGTCAGTAATCGTTGGCAGTTCCTTCAGTCCGGACCAGATGTCAGCACTCGCTCCAGACTGCCCTGCATTACCGCCAGCGGGTGGGCTCGGAATTCTTAGCCTTTTCCTCGCACCCCCAGTTGCGGGAGAATGTGAAGGAGGAGATATTGACGGGTCACGTTCCGCTTGACTTGACAATTTTCTCACCAGCAGGTCTTTGAACCTCTGCAGACTTGTGTCTGCCGGAAAGAGAGATACAACGTAGGTTTTAAATCTAGGATCGAGCACGGTGGCCAAAATGTAGTGCTCTGATTTCAACAGATTGACCACCCGTGAATCCTGGTTAAGCAAATTAAGGGCTCCAAAGTCCCACATGCCTAGCAGAATCGCTCTGTTTTAGCTCCTCCTTCAATGTCTCCAGCTTCTTCTGCAAAAGCCTGATGAGGGGAATGACCTGACCCAGGCTGGCAGTGTCTGAACTGACTTCACGTGTGGCAAGTTCAAAGGGTTGCAGAACCTTGCACAACGTTGAAATCATTCTCCACTGCGCTTGAGTCAGGTGCATTCCCCCTCCTTTGCCTATATCGTGGGCAGATGTATAGGCTTGAATGGCCTTAAATAATTCTGCACCATCAAATTCAATGTATGTGCAAAACATGGGACGTGCTGGAATTTGCCCAGATGTAATGCACGCACAATATTGCTGGCGTTGTCTGATGTCACAAATCCCCAGGAGAGTCCAATTGGGGTAAGCCATTCTGCGATGATCTTCCTCAGTTTCCGTAAGAGGTTGTCAGCTGTGTGCCTATTCTGGAAAGCGGTGATACAAAGCGTAGCCTGCCTAGGAACGAGTTGGCGTTTGCGAGATGCTGCTACTGGTGCCGCCGCTGCTGTTCTTGTTGCGGGAGGCAATACATCTACCCAGTGGGCTGTCACAGTCATATAGTCCTGAGTCTGCCCTGCTCCACTTGTCCACATGTCCGTGGTTAAGTGGACATTGGGTACAACTGCATTTTTTAGGACACTGGTGACTCTTTTTCTGAGGTCTGTGTACATTTTCGGTATCGCCTGCCTAGAGAAATGGAGCCTAGATGGTATTTGGTACCGGGGACACAGTACCTCAATCAAGTCTCTAGTTGGCTCTGAATTAACGGTGGATACCGGAACCACGTTTCTCACCGCCCAGGCTGCCAAGGCCTGAGTTATCTGCTTTGCAGCAGGATGACTGCTGTGATATTTCATCTTCCTCGCAAAGGACTGTTGGACAGTCAATTGCTTACTGGAAGTAGTACAAGTGGTCTTCCGACTTCCCCTCTGGGATGACGATCGACTCCCAGCAGCTACAACAGCAGCGCCAGCAGCAGTAGGCGTTACACTCAAGGATGCATCGGAGGAATCCCAGGCAGGAGAGGACTCGTCAGACTTGCCAGTGACATGGCCTGCAGGACTATTGGCTTTCCTGGGTAAGGAGGAAATTGACACTGAGGGAGTTGGTGGTGTGGTTTGCAGGAGCTTGGTTACAAGAGGAAGGGATTTAGTGGTCAGTGGACTGCTTCCGCTGTCACCCAAAGTTTTTGAACTTGTCACTGACTTATGATGAATGCGCTGCAGGTGACGTATAAGGGAGGATGTTCCGAGGTGGTTAACGTCCTTACCCCTACTTATTACAGCTTGACAAAGGCAACACACGGCTTGACACCTGTTGTCCGCATTTGTGTTGAAATAATTCCACACCGAAGAGCTGATTTTTTTTGTATTTTTACCAGGCATGTCAATGGCCATATTCGTCCCACGGACAACAGGTGTCTCCCCGGGTGCCTGACTTAAACAAACCACCTCACCATCAGAATCCTCCTTGTCAATTTCCTCCCCAGCGCCAGCAACACCCATATCCTCATCCTGGTGTACTTCAACAGTGACATCTTCAATTTGACTATCAGGAACTGGACTGCGGGTGCTCCTTCCAGCACTTGCAGGGGGCGTGCAAATGGTGGAAGGCGCAAGCTCTTCCAGTCCAGTGTTGGGAAGGTCAGGCATCGCAACCGACACAATTGGACTCTCCTTGGGTATTTGTGATTTAGAAGAACGCACAGTTCTTTGCTGTGCTTTTGCCAGCTTAAGTCTTTTCATTTTTCTAGTGAGAGGATGAGTGCTTCCATCCTCATGTGAAGCTGAACCACTAGCCATGAACATAGGCCAGGGCCTCAGCCGTTCCTTGTCACTCCGTGTCGTAAATGTCATATTGGCAAGTTTACGCTTCTCCTCAGACGCTTTTAATTTTGATTTTTGGGTCATTTTACTGAACTTTTGTTTTTTGGATTTTACATGCTCTCTATTATGACATTGGGCATCGGCCTTGGCAGACGACGTTGATGGCATTTCATCGTCTCGGCCATGACTAGTGGCAGCAGCTTCAGCACGAGGTGGAAGTGGATCTTGATCTTTCCCTATTTTACCTTCCACATTTTTGTTCTCCATTTTTTAATGTGTGGAATTATATGCCAGTATCAATAGCAATGGCCTACTACTATATATACTGCGCACAACTGAAATGCACCACAGGTGTAGATGGATAGCATACTTGACGACACAGAGGTAGGTAGAGCAGTGGCCTTCCGTACCGTACTGCTATATATACTGGTGGTCACTGTGTCAGCAAACTGCAAAACTAAAATGCACCACAGGTATGGAATGTAGGTGGATAGTATACTTAATGACGACACAGAGGTAGGTACAGCAGTGGCCTTCCGTACCGTACTGCTATATATAGTATACTGGTGGTCACTGTGTCAGCAAACTGCAAAACTAAAATGCACCACAGGTATAGAATGTAGATGGATAGTATACTTAATGACGACACAGAGGTAGGTACAGCAGTGGCCTTCTGTACCGTACTGCTATATATAGTATACTGGTGGTCACTGTGTCAGCAAACTGCAAAACTAAAATGCACCACAGGTATAGAATGTAGATGGATAGTATACTTAATGACGACACAGAGGTAGGTACAGCAGTAGCCTTCCGTACTGCTATATATAGTATACTGGTGGTCACTGTGTCAGCAAACTGCAAAACTAAAATCCACCACAGGTATAGAATGTAGATGGATAGTATACTTAATGACGACACAGAGGTAGGTACAGCAGTGGCCTTCCGTACTGCTATATATAGTATACTGGTGGTCACTGTGTCAGCAAACTGCAAAACTAAAATGCACCACAGGTATAGAATGTAGATGGATAGTATACTTAATGACGACACAGAGGTAGGTACAGCAGTGGCCTTCCGTACTGCTATATATAGTATACTGGTGGTCACTGTGTCAGCAAACTGCAAAACTAAAATGCACCACAGGTATAGAATGTAGATGGATAGTATACTTAATGACGACACAGAGGTAGGTACAGCAGTGGCCTTCCGTACTGCTATATATAGTATACTGGTGGTCACTGTGTCAGCAAACTGCAAAACTAAAATGCACCACAGGTATAGAATGTAGATGGATAGTATACTTAATGATGACACAGAGGTAGGTACAGCAGTGGCCTTCCGTACTGCTATATATAGTGTACTGGTGGTCACTGTGTCAGCAAACTGCAAAACTAAAATGCACCACAGGTATAGAATGTAGATGGATAGTATACTTAATGACGACACAGAGGTAGGTACAGCAGTGGCCTTCCGTACTGCTATATATAGTATACTGGTGGTCACTGTGTCAGCAAACTGCAAAACTAAAATGCACCACAGGTATAGAATGTAGATGGATAGTATACTTAATGACGACACAGAGGTAGGTACAGCAGTGGCCTTCCGTACTGCTATATAAAGTATACTGGTGGTCACTGTGTCAGCAAACTACAAAACTAAAATGCACCACAGGTATAGAATGTAGATGGATAGTATACTTAATGACGACACAGAGGTAGGTACAGCAGTGGCCTTCCGTTCTGCTATATATAGTATACTGGTGGTCACTGTGTCAGCAAACTGCAAAACTAAAATGCACCACAGGTATAGAATGTAGATGGATAGTATACTTAATGACGACACAGAGGTAGGTACAGCAGTGGCCTTCCGTACTGCTATTTATAGTATACTGGTGGTCACTGTGTCAGCAAACTGCAAAACTAAAATGCACCACAGGTATAGAATGTAGATGGATAGTATACTTAATGATGACACAGAGGTAGGTACAGCAGTGGCCTTCCGTACTGCTATATATAGTATACTGGTGGTCACTGTGTCAGCAAACTGCAAAACTAAAATGCACCACAGGTATAGAATGTAGATGGATAGTATACTTAATGACGACACAGAGGTAGGTACAGCAGTGGCCTACTGTACCGTAATGCTATATATTATATACTGGTGGTCACTGGTCAGCAAAACTCTGCACTGTACTCCTCCTATATAATATTATACTGGTGGTCCCCAGTCCCCACAATAAAGCAGCACACTGAGCACAGATATGGAGTGTTTTTCAGGCAGACAACGTATATATATACTGGTGGTCACTGTCAGCAAAACTCTGCACTGTACGCCTGCTATATAATACAGCTGCTCCCCAGTCCCCACAATTAAGCAGTGTGAGCACAGATATATGCAGCACACTGAGCACAGATATGGAGCGTTTTTTTCAGGCAGAGAACGGATAACTGGTGGTCACTGATCAGCAAAACTCTGCACTGTACTCCTCCTATATTATACAGCTGCTCCCCAGCCCTCCCCACAATTAAGCAATAGTGCACAGCACAATCAAGTTCAACAATAACGGAGAGGACGCCAGCCACGTCCTCTCCCTAACATTTCCAATGCAGGAGTGAAAATGGCGGCAACGCGCGGCTGCTTATATAGAATCCGAATCTCGCGAGAATCCGACAGCGGGATGATGACGTTCGGGCGCGCTCGGGTTACCTGAGCCATACGGGAAAATCCGAGTATGGCTCGGACCCGTGTAAAAAGGGTGAAGTTCGGGGGGGTTCGGTTTCCGAGAAACCGAACCCGCTCATCACTACTTAGGATTGCACGCTCATAGATTTTCTTATTGAATGCATTATCATGTTCAACGCTGTACATTTAAAGAATATTATAATAATTTAAGGAACTGCATTGACAACACATAATTAACATAATAAAAGGTTATTTAATGAAAGCAAAATAAGCTTAAGGCGTGTACACACGGTGTGATGTGCTGTACAGCCTGACATTGACTATTTGATGTGGCCGGAGCCCGGCCCCACCGTTATAGTTAATGTTGGACTGCCTCTACAGTCTATTTTTCCTTGTGATGCAGATCCCGTGGGACAGCGCATCGACATCGCAAGGACTATACACACGGTGCGATATCCACCATTTCCGCTGCAGGGTACATTGTGTTCCATAGGGAATACATCGGGGTGTAGAGATGGATCTTGATCCAGAGGCACCAAAGGGCTAAAGCTTTAGACTGTCCCAGGATGCATTGCGGGGCCTCCTCTATATAACCCCACCTCCAGGCACTGTGAGCTCAGTTTTAGACTTGGTGCCTGAATAAGCAGGTCACTTAACATGGGGACTGCGCTAGGCAGCCCTCAAAAAGCTATTTAGAAGACTTCAAGGGCTGCAGCATTTCATATGTCAGTGTGACATACTGTGCTGCGGCTCTATCACCTCCCCAACGGCGTCACATACTCTCGCTGGCTCTGTTACCGGGTACTTGCGGCGGAGGTGCTCCGGTTCCTAGGTACACCACTGCAGACGCTCTCCTGGATCGCGTGGCTGCTTGTAAGGGAGGAGGGAAGAGGGTCCCCCAGGCGGGACTCGCCATTAAATTGCGTTCCGGTCGCGGTCTAAGGAGACGGACCACGACGCTTGCATAGACACTATGGCCGAGCAGGGACCCCACTATGTCTACCAGGGCAGGGGAGCACAGGTCGGATAATACATTATCCATTTTTAATAAGGCTCCATAATACCCGGTGGTGAAGAGCAGCATAGGGGATAAGGTACTTGACCTGTAGCCCCTCCCCCAGCTCCGGGTGCCATCTACTGCTGGTGTTCCCGCCCTGGAGCTGACTCACATTCTCCCTCACTCCCTGACCGAGACTTTGGGCGCCATCTTCGCACAGTAGCTGCGACTGGTCTCCGGGACTGCAGGGCAAGGTCTCCTCTGTAAATCCGCCTGATTTATCAGTGCTGCGATTCTACAGACACTTAAGTATTCTACATGTCATTTTAAGACTGCTTTAGTTAAGAACAAGTGTACCTCTACCAGAATATATTGTACGAGTATTCTGATATAACCATACAGTCTCAGACCACGCATTGTTTATATATATATATATATATATATATATATATATATATATGTATGTATATATATATATATACTAGTCCAGTGCAGTTTATTGTCTGACTAAAATAATTATCTGCATTGTCACTGTGACTGTGTGTGCCTGTATCTGCTGTGCGAATTTCACTTTCAGTGTATCACAAGCTATAGCTATCACTGTATTCTGTACCCTAGAGGACTAGGTGCGTCAGGTACTATTATGTTGTACTGCACAGTATTTACAGTTAAGTGTATTTTACTGTGTATTTCAGTCACATCATACCGCATTTATTCTCTGCTTGTGTTTTGCATTTTCTGACACATAAATAGGGGATTTATTTGCAGGTATTATATTTGTTTGGCTATATCGTACTGTTACGCTCTAAGGTTACATTCAGTATAATGTCTACCACAAAGGGCGGGAAATCCGTGAACGCTCCTGCATCATGCAGGGCATGCACCAAGGATTTGCCTGAGGGGGAAGTTTTGAAGGATGGTCTGTGTAATATATGCCATACATCTCCCAGTCAGCCCGCTGCTCCTGTAGCCAATCAGGAGCCACCTTGGGCGGCGTTCTCCAATATGTTTAATACGCTTGTGACAAGCCTTAGGCCCCCTATGGGACCTCCTGTGCCATTGCAGCCACATATTGCCCCTGTGGTAAATCCGCCCTGGGCGGATACTCTGTCTACCCAGATACAACAATTGAATCAATCTTTGGTTAGACAAAAGCCTACCCCACGTCCCTCTGCGGTCAAGGGGTCATCTAAGCGGGCTGCCTCCTCCTCACTATCCATTAATATCTCAGATGATACTTCTGAGGAGGATGGGGAGTATACTGATCCGTCAGACACTGATACAGTCGCTTCTGATGAGGAAACTACAACGCAAGTTGATGTCCCTGATCTAGTGGAAGCTATTAAGCTGATTCTACAAATCGATGACGATGTAGATCCCACTATGGTGTCTAAGAAACCTGATAAATTTAAAACATCAGAAGGTAACTAAAGTAGTCTTACCTCATTCTGACCATTTGGTAGACATACGTTAGGAAACTTGGTCTTCTCCAGGAAAGAAATTCTCCCTGTCTAAAAAGATGCTAGTTCGTTATCCTCTCTCCGCTGAGCTGTGTAACAAGTGGGAAAATCCACCGCTGGTGGATTCCCATGTCACCCGTCTTGTGGTGTCATCTACAGTGCCGGTTACCACTGTCACCTCACTGAAGGAACTGACAGATAAGCGTGTCGAAGGATGCCTGAAGTCTATTTACTCCATTACAGGTGCTGTACATAGACCCACTATAGCAGCCTCCTGGGCCGCAAAAGGAATTGAAGCATGGGTTCAGGCAATAGAGGAAGCGCTGCCTCAGGATATATCTGACACTGCCAGACAATATCTGTCTCATATTGCCACCGCCTCCCACTACATTCAGAAGGCGTCCTCTGAGGCAGGTGTAACGGCAGCCAAGGCGTCGACTACGTCTATCCTGGCTCGCCGAATTCTGTGGTTGAGGTTATGGAAGGTGCTAAGACTGTGTTTCTCCCAAATACTAATCCTTCTGCACAGAAGGCAAAGAGTACCACTTTTTGTTCCTTTCAACCTCAAGGGAAAGCAAAAGGTCAGGCATACCCGAGACAAGCTTGTGCTCCCAAAACCACTAAGCCCAAAGCAAAACAATCCTGGGCTGCCCATCAGCCTGCTTCAAAACAAGACAAGCATGCTGCATGACGGGGTGGGCCTCCCCCTGGGGGATCCCAGGGTGGGAGACCCACTTCTGCAGTTCACCCAGGTCTGCTTAAAGACCACTTCAGACACATGGGTGGGAGAAGTTGTCTCTCATGGGTATGCATCTCTTTCAAAAGATGCCCCCCTCGCCAGTTCCGAACGATGGTTATCCCTTCTGACCCGTTGAAGGCACAAACTCTACACCTGGTTGTGCGTTCCCTCGTGGATACAGAAGTGGTAGTGCCGGTACCCCTGACCCAGAGAGGCGGAGGATACTACTCAACCTTGTTTCTAGTCCCATAACCCAATGGGTGTTTCCGGCCTATACTCAACCTCTAATCACTGAACAAATTTGTAAGTGTCCAAGTTCAATTTCATTTACACCCTCTGCAGAGGTTAATCCTTTCCAAGTGGGATGGCCTGCCTCATCGGATCAGGTCTCATATGATCTCCTTGACTCTGGAGGTTCATCTGTCGCTGAGCTGGTGGCTACAGGACCAGCAGTTGAACAGGGGCTGTCCTTTCTGGATTCCCAACTGGGTTCTCCTGACTGTGGATGCCAGTCTGAGGAGCTGGTGCACGGTGCAGGAGCAACACTCTCTCCATGGTCGGTGGACCAAGGAGGAATCTCTCCTCCCGATAAACATTCTGGAATTGCGGGCAGTGTTCAATGGTTTGACTCTTGCCCTGCCTCTGATACAGAACAGGCCTGTTCAAGTACAATCAGACAAGACCACCACAGTGGCTTACATAAATCATCAAGGCAGCACTCGAAGCCGCATGGCAATGATGAAAGTGTCAAAAATGCTTTGTTGGGCGGAACCCCATCTTCCAGCAATATCGGCAGTGTTCATTCCGGGAGTCCTCAACTGGGAAGCAGACTTCCTCAGTCATCAGGACGTGCACGCCAGAGAGTGGAGTATTCATCCAGAAGACTTTCAACTCCTAGTGGACAAGTGGGGCCTACCAGATGTAGACCTGATGGCATCTCGACACAATCACAAAGTACAGGTCTTTGGATCAAGAACAAGGGATCCTCAAGCAGCTTTCGTGAACACACTGGCAATTCCATGGAACTTTTGGCTGCCCTATGTGTTCCCTCCAGTGTCACTCCTGCCCAGGATACTACGGAAGTTCAAGCAAGAAGGAGGAATACTACTTCTAGTCGCTCCAGCGTGGCCCAGACATCATTGGTTCTCAGACCTGCAGGGTCTATCAATAGAGCGTCCTCTTCTACTTCCTCAACGCCCAGACCTCCTCGTTCAGGGCCCTTGTGTCTACCAGGACCTGGCCAGACTGGCTTTGGCGGCGTGGCTCTTGAAGCTTTACTCCTGAGGGCCAAAGGATTCTCCGAGGCGCTTATCCAAACTATGCTAAAGGTCCACAAACCGGATTCTGCACAGATTTATTATAGGGTCTGGAATTCTTACTGCACATGTTGTGCTGCAAGGAATTACGATGCTTACAAGTTTAGTACTTCCAGACTTCTGGCTTTTTTGCAATAAGGCCTGGATTTGGGACTTCATCTGGCCTCCCTCACGGTTCACATATCTGCCTTGTCTGTGTGGTTTCATAGAAAAATTGCATCTATACCGGATGTTCATGCATTAACTCAGGGCGTATTGCAGATTCAGCCTCCCTATGTCCCTCCTGTGGCTCTATGGGATCTGTATGTTGTCCTGAATGCCCTGCAAGAATCTCCATTTGAACCTCTTGAGTCAGTGGACCTTAAATGGCTTACGGCTAAGGTCCTTTTCTTATTGGCTATTGCCTCTGCTAGAAGGGAATCGGACTTAGGCGCTTTGTCCTGTCGTCCACCCTTTTTGATATTTCATTGTGACTGCGTGACTGATGTCATCTTTCCACCTTAAACAAGAGCTTGTGGTTCCGGCCTTCATCTCTTCTGACTTGTCCTCCAAAGAGCGGTCTTTGGTTGTGCTATCCATGTTTATGTAGAGAGGACTGCCTCTATCAGGAGGTCAGATACCCATTTTGTACTTTTTGGTTTTCATGTTTAAACCAAAAAGTACAAAAAGGGTATCTGGCCTCCTGATAGAGGCAGTCCTCTCCACATAAACACGGATAGCACAACAAAAGACCACTCTTTGGAGGACAAGTGGCTGGCCTACGAATAAGCAAACATTGGCCAGATGCATAGCCAGATTAAAGGGGGGATGCAGGGTATACTGTACCCTGGGCCCCCTTTTGTCAGGGGGCTTCCCAGCCAGAGCATGCTCACATCACTAGCTTTCCATCTTAAGCAGCAGCAGAAACAGCAGCTGGAATGCAAGCAGAACAGTATGCGGTGCAGGCAGAGAAAAAGGAATATCATGTTTCATGAGCTACCGATAGAGCTTTCTGACCAGAGGAGAGATAGGAGGGTGGAGATAGCTGTAAGTGACACATGGATCCCTGCTTCTCCTCCTCCTTGCCAGGGTGTCTGAGTCCTGTGTAAACTGTTATACAATTAAACCATTTGGGTCTAGAGATAGAGACACACACAGAAAGTAGCCCTGAGTCCTGTCCCAGTGTGTAAGTAGTACAGAGGCTGCTGCTATTCTTGCATGTTACAAGATAAATTATTTTATTTTTCTATGTGTATTTTAAGGTTAAGGTGTCTTTGTTCCACTACAAGAAAAGTTTCTAAAATAGTTGTCTTTCAATTAGATGGAGCTATAAACAGTACCCAGGCATTATTAAACTAATATACACTATTGGTTTAAATTTAATATACACACTCTATACCCCCCACCGTGACCCATTCCAGGAGGGTCAAAATGCTCTCTACCCGGATGTCCTTCTTAATTTATGATTGCAATCACCTGTGTTGAAGTAGCTTTCTTATCAATTAAATAGTTCAACACAGGTGACACCATCATATATTATGGGGTATATTCAATAAGAGTCAGGTCCATTCCGACATGCAGTTGTCAGAATGGACCCGACAACACTTATTCAAAGAGCGGCCAAATCTGACTGTCTTATTTGGCCGTTCCCTGTGTCCTGTCCTGCGGCTGCCGGGTGTGCTGACAGCAGCGGTGGGGGGAGCAGAGAGCGGCGGGCAGCAGTGTGCGGCGGCCGGCAGGGGGAGCAGCGTGAGGCAGCCGGCGGGGGGAGCAGCATGAGGCGGCCGGCGGGGGGAGCAGCATGAGGCGGCCGGCGGGGCTAGCAGCGTGAGGCGGCCAGGGGGGATAGCAGCATGAGGCGGCCGGCGGGGGGAGCAGCGTGAAGCGGCCGGCTGGGGGAGCAGGGGGGGGGGGGGCGGCGGCTGGAGTTGGCAGTGGGGGGTGATGTCTGCAGCGGCGAGGGAGGCACTGCAGGGAGAGAGGTGTCTGGCCGGGGGACGGCCGTCAAGGTACCTCTCATCCCCTTAGCCCGCTGCACTGCTCCCCGTCTCCTCACCTCAACCCGACTTGTTTTCATGTTGGATTGAGTTTGTCGGAAAAGGAGCCAAAACCTGTCGGATTTGGCCTCGTTTCCGACAGCTGCAGGTGGATCGACGGGTATTCCGCCGATCCACCTGCTTTCCGACAGCAACACAGGCAGTTTCCGACTCTTATTGAATACACCCCTAAGTGGGAAGTCCAGGTAGAGAGCATTTTGTCCCTCCTGGAATGGGACATATTGGGAGGTATGCACAAGTCAAGATACATCCTCCAACTTCCATCGGGGCCTCCCTGTCTTAAGTGCTCCGGTCATCTCTAAGGCTTAATCCGGCCCTGGCCAGATGGATTAGAATGGTGATTGCACAAGCTTATGTGCAGGCTGGACTCCCATCTCCTGCTGCTATTAAGGCCCATTCTACTCGGTCTGTTGGACCATCTTGGGCGGGCCACCGTGGCGCGTCCGCAGAATAATTGTGCAAGGCGGCTACGTGGTCCTCAGTGAACACGTTCATTAGGTTCTATGGCTTTGATACTTCCACCTCCCAGGATGCTTCCTTTGGATGCCGGGTTCTCATACCCGCTAAGATGCGTCCCCTCCCTTGAGGAACTGCTTTAGGACATACCCCATGTATTCCCTGTGGAACACAGTGTACCCCGCTGCAGAAAAGGAGATTTATAGTAGACTTACCATAGTTAAATTTCTTTCTGTGAGGTATACTGGGTTCCACAGGGCGCCCACCCTGACGCACTTAGCTTCTTTGGGTTTGTATGGCATTAGCCGCTAGTCCCTTCTCCTGTCGTGAGAACGTGGTTCTATGTGACTAACATCTGCCTTCTCTTTTACCTGCTTCTGCATTGGACTGGTTAACTAAAACTGAGCTCACAGTGCCTGGAGGCGGGGCTATACAGAGGAGGCCCCGCAATGCATCCTGGGACAGTCCAAAGCTTTAGCTTTTTGGTGCCTCTGGATCAAGATCCATCTCTACACCCAGATGTATTCCCTGTGGAACCCACTGTACCTCGCAGAAAGAGATTTAACTATGGTAAGTCTACCATAAATCTCCTTATTTTCTTACAATTTTGACTATATAGTCAAAATCGTAAGAAAAATCGCACCGTGTGTACACACCTTAAGTTCTATACGGTATATCATGGATCCCATCTTGCCAGTGGTGGATAATAACAGGTGTAATTTGAGTGGTAGCCAGGGTTCCTAGCACTTAAGAGACTAGTCCTTCTCTACTAAAAGCTATCCATGAACTGTGTGATAATTCCGAAAAGCAGCCAACTGACCAACTAAGGCCCTAATTCAGACCTGATCGCTATGGTGCGTTTTTTGCATCCCTGCGATCAGGTAGTCGCCGTCAGCAGGGGGAGGGGGAAATCGCTGTGCAGGGGTGCGATCGCATCTGCAGGAGAGCTGAACAAACAGAAGTTTGTGCAGTCCCTGCACAGACCAGGACTTACTCTTCCAGTGCGATGATCGGGGCCGGAGCTGATGTCAGAAACCCTCCCTTCAAACGCCTGATCCCTCCTGCGTTTCTCTGGACACTCCTTAAATACGGTCAGTTGCCACCCACAAACGGCCTCTTCCTGTCAGTCACCTTGCGATCGCCCGTGCGATCGCTTTTCTTGCACCATCCCGTTGCTGCCCATCGCTCCCCGTTGCTGTGGACCGACGCACCTGCGCATGCGGTGCATATGCATGCACAGTTCAGACCCGATCGCAGGCTGTACGAAAACAAAGCCTAGTGATCAGGTCTGATTTAGGCCCTAAATGACATTATTATAAAGTATATGGTACTGATCGATGATCGTTCATAGTCTAAAGATTGCTGAAAAAAACAGTCCAGATCGTTCTGTTTGGATTTAAAACATGACACTCCCACCCGACAGGGTAGTACATGGAAGCACTCCAGCTATCGGGCAGTCTCCTTTCTTGTACTGTATGGCCAGCTTTACTTAGGCACTGAGAGCCTGATTCAGAGGTAGACGCAAATCCTGTTGAGACTGCATATTCACACAAAGCAGTACTGAGAAATAATGCTAATGCCTAGTCGCTGTACAGTATTTTGTACATTGGGCGCACATCGTCCACACAATAGAACTTTTCATACCTTATGGTTGCTCAAAATGTCCATTGAAAGACACCGGGGCCAGTGAAACTGTGGCCAAAGATGCAATCGGTTACTGTGTCACGCCCACAAAATTCACACAATGCACCCACATTTGACTAGCCATAGGCGTTTCTATAATGGGCCCATACCACACACCCTGCACCCATGTTTAATAACTTGGCTCTTCTGAAGATGCGTCGGCATTGCTGATGACATAGATTCACTCGGAAAATAGAGTGGTGTTCATTTTCCCAGTGATTCACTCATGCTCCTTAAAGATTTGTCTCTGGGAACTTGCTAGGCACCATGTTTCCAGAGACCTGCGCATTGCGCAGAGCCTATGGCACCGCAGGGAGGAGCGGGCCCACAGAGAGGCACTGCACATGGGTCCACTCTTCTATTAAGTTGCCCGGTCACTATCCATTCCCCGTTACCCCCCATAACCGCTCACAGACTCCGCATCCAAATCCTCACTACGATCGCCATAAATAAACCATTACGAGCCAAAAGTACAAAAAATATAGGGAAACTGCGCAAACATTGGCATAGCATCCACCTCTGTATCAGGCCCTGAGTCTGGTGTCAGGTGCTTACAATGAAAATGTTAATAAACAAGTTATAGGCCATGCCCTCAAGAGGAATAATAAGTTATTATTTTCATTGTAATATATACCTTATTAGAAAGGCACAAAACAACTTTACAATACTGGGGCTTATTCAGGTTTGTTAGCAAACCAAAAATGCACACTAATGGGCAAAACCATGTTGAAATGCATGTTGGGCAGATGTAACATGTGCAGAGAAAGTTAGATTTGAGTGGGGTGTGTTCAAACTGAAATTTAAATTGTAGAATAAAAATTAAGTAGCCAGTATTTTCCTTGCACATAAACAATATAACCCACCCAAATCTAACGCTCTATGCACATGTTACATCTGTTCCCCCTGCAGTGCACATGGTTTTGCCCATTAGAGAAAGATTTTGCTTTTGCGTTCAGATCTGAAATAGGCCCTAAGTACTGCATGGCCATGCAGCACCATAACACTCAACACAGTGGGTCACGCATGTGCAAGGATGTCATCCCATCGGGGTCACCCCACCTGCAGTGCAACATGGTTTTGCCCATTAATGCAGACCTCCCAACATGACCCTCTCCAGGAGAGACAGAATGCTCTTCTCCTGGACTTTCCTCTTAATGTATGCTTGCCATTACCTGTGTTGAAACAATTTTCTTTTTTTTTTTTAATTCAACAATTTTTATTAGATTTTTTATAGAAATACAAGAACAGGGAAGACCTTCATGATACAGACATACCAAAAACCGGAGAGAAACTGGTATAGTTACAATAACCCATCGTAAGGTGCTTTTAAGCCACATCAGTGAAACCACAGATACATAGTCGGTACTTGTAGGCTTGAGTAAGAGGTAAAGGATAAACAATCTTAACCTACATGAGGTCTAGGAAATGATGAAGACATTACCGACGTGCGTCTTAGCATAAGAAATCACCATATACCTAAGGCTAAGCATACAATTCTACCTGAGGATTCACAGGACATCAGTATACCCGAGAGGTCAATAAAGAAGACAGACAGGAGGGGGGGGGGGGGGGGGGGGAGAAACAAATGGGGAAAACAATACAAGTATAATCATATCATGAATGAGTAGCGGCCAAAGAAGTCCTAAGTAAAAATATTAAAGAAGTAATTCAGGCATGGTTAGCTATTCTTACCAACGAGAAGGTTCAGTACCCATATGGCATCAGACTAAACATACAACATGGGGTATTAAATTAATATAATTGCATTTCCTAAGAAAACAGCAGGGGGTCCCAAAGGAACAGTACATGGGCCTAGGTTGTCAAGAGGCCCTATCGATTTGTCTATATAGATACCACGTTGTGGTCTCAAAAAGTTTATAGATGAACGACTGTACATCCGGGTCTAGAGTATCAATATACCTCTCCCACTTCTTGGCAAACCGCCTGACCCCCAATTCAATATCAGGAAGAGTAGCATGCCTCTCAAAATAAATAATCCGGAGGGTCATGTGTTTAACAGCCATCAAAGAAGGGGTAGACGGTTTGATCCAATTATTAAGAATTTGTTTCTTGGCAATTGTCAGGATAACAGAGAGTACCGGAACAATATCTCTATCTTCAGGCCCAAGAGACCACTCCCTAAAATCAAGTAGCAAACAAGCCCTCGGGCGTTTTATTAACCGTAAGTTAAATACTGTGTTGAGATAAGCGACCACCTTGTACCAAAACTTAGATATTTTCCGGCAAGACCACATATTGAGGTACAAGGTGGCACTCTGCGCAGTACATTTGATGCAACAGCCAGTGTCGTCTGGGACCATGTGTGCCCTCTGATTAGGCGCTATATATGCCCTTTGGAGCGTCTTCAAGTGAACCTCTTGCAAAGAGGCAGAGTATAAGAACCTAAAAGTGGGTAAAATGTTATCTAACAATTCAGCGCACGATCCCATATTGGGGATATCTCTGGACCATGAAGACAACGCGGAGTCCCAGAGCCGGTCTCTATATGAGACCCTAAAGGTGTTTCTGAAGTAACTAAGATGGTAAGGACAATCTTTAGTAAGCACCATTAAGGTGCGCAGCGGGTCTGTGGTAGCCTCAGAAATCATTGGGTGAGACTGGGATTGAGCAAAGTGTCTAGCCTGCAGGTACATAAAAAATTCCCGGTGGGAAATACCAAATTTTATCTGGATATCAGAGAAAGAAAGCACTGCGTTGCCTCCTGGGTCATATATATCTCTAATAGCTGCGATCCCCTTTTCTCTCCAACTCAAAAAATGTGCATTATCAAGGCCAGGAAGGAAACATGGGTTACCCCAAAACGTAGTGTGAAGAGAGGTGTCAGGTTTTCTCTGGGCTTTAGTGTGAGTGGCCTGCCATGCTCGATATGTATGCCAAAACAAAATATTATGTTTTATCTCAGATGGGAGACGGGAGTTTGGGGTGTGTAAGAGTGCAGCAGGTGAGAAAGGATGGAATACGGCCAGTTCAAGTGGCAAGTTCGTAAATACTGATCTGCCCCAAAGCCAGTCTGTGATATACCGGTACATCGCTGCTCTACTAAATAGAACAGGATCCGGGATTCCCATACCTCCCTCTTCACATAATAGCTGTAACCTAGCGTAGGGGACTCTTGGTCGTTTACCTGCCCATAGAAATCTAGTGAAACACTGTTTAAGAAAAAGGACATCTTTCTCAACAAGGACAATAGGGAGCATAAGAAGAAAATAAGCAATCTTGGGAAAAACAACAGATTTAATAACTTCTGCTCGACCCATAAGAGACAAGGGCAGAGATGCCCAGTCTGTAAGGATTTTAGACACCTTGGACAAAATAGGACCAAAATTAACCGCATATAGATCCGGGAGGGAAGTAGGGATCTGAACCCCTAAATATCTAAGACTATCTCGAGCCACTGGGAATCGGGACAGGACCGGGTGTAATGGAAAGAGGGAAGAGTCTCCTGAAAGGAGGAGAAGCTCGGATTTAGATATATTAATTTTGTATCCCGCAAAGGGACCAAATTGTTCAATCAGGGAGACAATCGCAGGGATGGACGTATCAGGATTAGAAATAAATAGAAGCATGTCGCCAGCATACAGTGATAATTTTACCATTGTGTCCATTATTTTTATGCCTGTAAATCTGGGAGAATTTCTCAGGGAAACAGCTAGGGGTTCTAAAGCTAAGGCAAATAATAAAGGTGACAAGGGGCAGCCCTGACATGTGCCACTCTGGATAAGAAAAGGGGATGAGAGGATACCATTCCCCAAAACTTGAGTGGAGGGAGATTCATATAATCGGGAAATAAGAGAGACAAAGTCCTCAGGTGCACCAAAGCGGTGGAGCGTTTCATACAGAAGGTCCCAGGTGACCAGGTCGAACGCCTTTTCGGCATCAAGTGACAATAATACATTAGTGTCAGTGGGTTTGGAAAGCTGAAAGGCCTGCATAACAGTCAAGACCTTACGGATATTGCTCACTGATTGCCGACCCCAGACAAATCCAGTCTGGTCTGTATGAACTATATCAGGGACTATGAATTTGAGTCTATTCGAGAGGATTTTAGTGAACAATTTATAATCCGTGTTTAGAAGGGAGATCAGACGATAAGAACTGGGAGACTCAGGATCCCGGCCAGGCTTCGGGATAACCTTTATGACTGCGAAATTAAAATATTGGGGCAAGGAAGCACCCTGCATAAAATAATTAAATAAGACAGAAAGAGGTTCGCACAGTCTAGTAGATAGAATTTTATAGTAGTCATTGGCAAAACCGTCAGGGCCCGGAGTCTTCCCAGTCTTCAGTCCAGCTATTGCTAAAGAAACTTCCTCAGTGGTGATAGGTGCAAGAAGAGAGGTACAGTGCGACTCTGACATTTGAGGCAGATCAGTAGAAGACCAAATGCTAGACCTGTGGGTCTGGTTAATAACAGGACGTGCATAAAGAGTGGTATAAAAAGACTGTAGCACCTCAGCAATCTCGGCCGAGGTCTGTACTCTGTCCCCACCTTGGGTGAGCAGAGAGTGAATGACCACTTTAGGGTGTCTGCCTTTTAACAATCGGGATAACAGTTTGCCAGACTTATTGCCATATCTGTAAATGCCACAGTCTCTTGAAAATGAATATTTAGCTTCCATTTGAGAAAGGAGGGTATCAAACAGTGTTTTTTGTGTAAGGTACCGTTCCTTAGTTGAAGGGGCGGGGGAGGATTTAAATTCCTGAAAAGAGTGAGTAAGAGCCGCCTGGGCTTCCAAATATTGTGAGTTTAAATCTAAATCCCGTTTTTTACTATAGGACATAATGTGCCCCCGAATAACTGATTTTGACGCCTGCCAGAAAAGAGCAGGATCCTCGCTCAGAGTTTCTCCATTACGCGTATGATAATCCAGCCACGCTGCATCTAATGAGGAGCGGAATTTCAGAGAGCCACTTAAATGAGAGGGGAAGTGCCAGGAGCGAAAAGGGGATTTTTCTGAGAGGAGCATCAATTTCATCCAGCATAAAGCATGGTCCGAAATACAGATATCCTCAATTTTAGAGTCAGCCACTTTTGAGAAAAAGGAGTCAGATAACAGCAGATAATCAATCCTCGAGAACGTGTGGTGCGCAGCTGAGAGGCATGTGAATTCCCTTTCTAATGGGTAGCATGCGCGCCACACATCCACTAAGGACAACTGCGAGCAAATATAGGGGATACCAATACGTGGTAACGAGGGGGGAGCGCGACGGGGAGGGGATTTATCCAAGGTTGGAGAAGAATATAAATTAAAATCTCCACCCAAGATTATAGGAATTTCAGAGTAGCTTAGTGACCATGTTCGTATAAAATTGCTTAGAGTACTGATTGGGAGCATAAATATTACAAAGTAGGAACCTGGATGCATACAATGTGACATCTGCCAGTACATACCGACCCTGAGTGTCATCTAAAATCGCATGGACGGAGATAGGGACCGTGTGCCGTGCTAAAATAATCACTCCCCTAGCCTTAGAAGAGAAGGAGGAAGAGGCTACCACAGACCAACCAATAGTGTTCAGTTTTACCACCTCATTTGGCATAAGGTGAGATTCCTGAATGAAAACAACATCCATCCCCACCTTCCGAAGAAAGAGCAAAATCTTTCTGCGTTTAGCTGGGGAGTAGATCCCTCCCACATTCCACGTGCCGACACTCAAACTAGCCATGCATCAAATGAACTGGGAAAACCTGAAAACCTGCGCAGTAATCATGATATCTACAGCCGCCGAAAAACGGATACAAATCATACCGGGGTGGACACATAAGGAGGAGAAGGGGAGGGGGAGAAGAAACGAGGGACAGAAACATAGAAAACACACAAAATATAACATTAACATTGTGAAAGAAAGTCCTGCTAAGGACAATCATAACTTCAGAAAACGAGAACAACCGGTTCAAGCAAGCACAGAGGCCGTCATAGACCGCCAATGAGCCAGCCAGAATTATGAAAACCTGAGGAAAAAATGAGGGAGGGGGCGCCCTTACCCACCCTCGGCAACATAATATATGAAAATATACATAGGAAAAATAACAAGAAAATATCAGAGCACACAGAGCATGTTACAGAAAAAGAAAAACGCAGCCTGTCACATAAGAAGAAGGGGGAGATATCTCCGCTAAGCATATATAACCATTCTAGAAAGATTACATAGCCACAAAAAGACAACAGATGAATAAGAAAAATCTAAAACATAAAACAAGGCAAAAAGGTTCAGCCCGCTGTATAAGACCAAAGTCTCTTTTGGGGGAAAAAAACACCTGCAGCAGATTCTACAGCAATAATTAAATTGGCAGACATAACCGGAAACAGAGAAGTCCAGGAGCAATACTCAGCCATCTCGATCCAGGGTGTCATCCGCCTGAGAGGAGTCGTCATCTGCCTTGGATGCCTCAGAAACATAAGCCTCTGCATCTGCAAGATTTGTAAAGTCCCGGAAAGAATTTCCATCAAACAGGCGTAGTCTTGCAGGGAAGAGCAGAGCAAATTTTTTATTCGCCTTTACCAAACGGGAGCAAAGGGGGGTAAATTCCCGACGTGCCCGGGATACCTCCGCGGAGTAGTCCTGGAAAATGGCCAAACGAGCTCCCTCCCATTGTAAATTCCTATGCCTCCTGGATGCCGTCCATATTGCCTCCTTATGGAGAAAGTTCAGACATTTAAATATAACCACACGTGGTCTGCTATTAGGTGAAGAACGTGGGGGACCCAGTCTGTGGGCTCTCTCGATAACTAAGCCAGAGCATTCATCTTGGATATGTAACTAATCAAGGAGGGACGTTTGTAAAAAAAGAGTCAATTCAGAGATTCAGTGACTCAGGGAGCCCCAGCACCCGAAGATTCGATCTCCTCGATCTATTTTCAAGATCGTCAACCTTGTTCAGCAGCTGGAAGTGAGATTTCTGGAGCTCATCATATCTGTGCTTAAGATCCCCAACATCCTGAAAAGTCTCCCCCAGCCTTTGTTCATTTGTAAGAACAGTCTTAGATAACTGCTTGATTTGGGATTTTAGATCTTTTACTGCCTGCTGCATTTTAGCAGCATGTGCATCCATGATAGGCTCCATGGCATCCCTAACAGCTCTCACTACATCAGCATAAGTCACTGGAGAGGCAGGGGAACAGTCAGGCTCACCTGAGGGAGAAATGTGTTTTGCAGAAGCCTGTTTAATGCCGCCAGCAGCCTGCAGACTCGTTTGTGAGCTAGGTGCGGCAGCCATCTTGGATTCCCCCGGCCGTTTTTCAGACCTCGATCTCTGGGCTTTAGGGGGCATGGGGGAGGACAGAAACCTTTCCATCCAATCCCCAGCACTTTCCCACAGGTAGTGTGCGCCAGGTGCGGAGAAAAGCCGCGAACGGGAGGCGCTGTGTGCTCCGGTTACCGAGGGTGCAGGAGAGCTGCAGCAATCAGCTTCTCCTCACATGGGCGCCGGAACCGGAAGTCCTGAAACAATTTTCTTATCCATTAACCTGTTCAAAACAGGTGATAGCAATAACAAATTAAGATAAAAGTCCAGGAGCAGAGCATTTTGCCCTTCCTGGAGAGGGAGGTATATACTGTGCTTTTTTGGTTTGCTAACAAACCTGAATAAGGACCAGTATTAGGAAGTTGTAATGTGCCTTTCTAATAAGGTCTATATTACAATATAAATAATAACTGGTTTTGCCCATTAGTGTGCTTATTTGATTAGCTAACAAACCTGGATAACCCCACAGTTTGTATAAACCAGTTTGTGTTGCATTAACCAGTGATTGTCAGAATTGCTGCAATCATCTTGCATTTAGAACCTATTTGCCCAGCCAATCTGAATATAATGGGTTTAGCAGCAATCATGGAACACCTGTACAGCAGAAAATAAGTTGGCTTTTGATTTTAACACGTAGTTTCATGCATTTCGATGTCAAATAAAAAATCATTAGAAAATATTCCTAGGAAATGTCCGTAGCACTATAAGGGGTCTGCTTATTAACATTGTGGTTATAGGTGTCATTTTTTATTTTGGTGACAATAATTATTTGTGTTCCTCAATTTAACGGTATTATTTTTTTATCACTGTTGCAGCTGAGCTAAAAAATCTTATATGTATAAAAGATTGGTGTCCCTTGATGCCAGGCTGCAAGCTTAAATTATTTAATTAAAATATGAACAAAATTCTAGTGCTTTTATTTGTTTTGTATACACATATGGCATTAATATAGCCACACAGCTGTATAATGTAAAATATGGTTAAACCAAGCGCAGGCATATTTCTTTTATATTTTGATTCAAAATGCCTAGTGTTGGGCTGCTTCCAATCAAGTTTATACATAGCCTAGTTGGGTATGGCTCACAAGCCAGTCCTTGTCTTGATGTTACCCTCTGAGAGGTGAGTGCATTTAACTACAAATTAATGGTGCATTAGTCATAAATGCTAGTGTAGGCATACCTCCCAACTGTCCCGATTTTGGCAGGACAGTTCCATATTTCTGGGACTGTCCCACTATCCCACCCGCGGGTCGCAGTGTCCTGCGGTGGGCAGTTGGGAGACCCTCTCTCATGCACTGCTCTGCGGTGAATAGTCGCTGTGCATGTGCACACAGCGTCTATACACCGGGAGAGAGGGACAGGGGAGAGAGGGACATGAGGTATGGTCGGCAGCCCACAGCGACAAAAATGGTGGTATGGCTTGTGATCGCGTCATTACCGTGAAGCCATTCCTCCATGATCCTTTTTTCTTGAGACGGAATGTTGGGAGGTACAGTATGATGTAGGGACTTGCAGAGATTGGGGTCTTTTGACGACAGGCTGCAAGCTTAAATGTTTTGATCCAAATCTGAACAAAATCCCCATGCCTTTATTTGCTCTATACTGCCAAATTTGCAGTATATAACTTGCTGTAAGCACAACCCCCACCTGTGGACGTCGGGCCCTCATACCACCCTCATGGAGTCTGTTTCTGATCGTTTGAGTAGACACATGCACATTTGTGGCTTGCTGGAGGTCATTTTGCAGGGCTCTGGCAGTGCTCCTCCTGTTCCTCCTTGCACAAAAGCGGAGGTAGTGGTCCTGCTGCCGGGTTGTTGCCCTCCTATGGCCTCCTCCATGTCTCCTGATGTACTGGCCTGTCTCCTGGTAGCGCCTCCATGCCCTGGACACTACGCTGACAGACACAGCAAACCTTCTTGCCACAGCTCGCATTGATGTGTCATCCTGGATGACCTGCACTACCTGAGCCACTTTTGTGGGTTGTAGACTCCGTCTCATACTACCACTAGAGTGAAAGCACCGCCAGCTTTCAAAAGTGACCAAAACATCAGCCAGAAAGCATAGGAGCTGAGAAGTGGTCTGTGGTCACCACCTGCAGAACAACTCCTTTATTGGGGGTGTCTTGCTAATTGCCTATAATTTCCACCTGTTGTCTATTCCATTTGCACAACAGCATGTGAAATTGATTGTCAATCAGTGTTGCTTCCTAAATGGACAGTTTGATTTCACAGAAGTGTGATTGACTTGGAGTTACATTGTGTTGTTTAAGTGTTTCCTTTATTTTTTTGAGCAGTGTGTGTGTGTATGTATATATATATATATATATATATATACATAATACATATATATATATATATATATATATATATAAGCAGTATTAGGTAGTCTCACCTCTAAGGAGCTAAGTACTGCACGGCCATGCAGCACCATGACACTCAACACAGTGGGTTGTGCAGGGTCACGCATGTGCAATGATGTCATCCCGCCGGGGTCACCACACTAAGGAGGAGACAGCGCAAAAGCACACTCATCTCCTACAATGCTGTTATGACTGACTACGCACAAGGAGGGTTGTCTCCATAGAGATGCTGATGTACTGACTGAGCACTGTGGGGGTTGTCTCTCTATCATACTGTACTTGCTAACTTTTGCTTCCTGCCCTCTGGGATAAACCCTTGGAGGTGACCACTCCAAGAGTGGGGCTGGGGTCTTCACATCATTAGGCTCCATCCCATCATGGTAAAATGCTGCAAAGTTGTGGGTTCAGTGGTGATTGTGCCCCCTAGAGCCGCGAAAATACATACATACAACTTTCCGCGGTATCTATGTATTTTTGCGTGAAAAACGGGTGTTTTTTCAGGACCTAATTTGAAAGGGTGATAAAAAAAATTGAAAAACACCCATTTTTCACACCGGTGGTGCTATCGTGGGTAATTGGATACCCCCCAAAGTGTTTGTGCATGCATTGTCTGCATTCTGTAATTACAGCCCGTTGCCTGAATCCTACTCAGTCTGACTACAGCTGCATGATATATCAATTACTGGGGGGGCCTGTCTGGTGATCACAGCTAATTGGTCCAGCCTGTTCTTTTAAACCTCTCAATCCCAATATGCTTTGCCAGTTATAGCTACTCCATACAGTGTTCTGCTCTCTGGTTCCTCTCTGGTCTCAGTTCATCTGTCCAGTGGGTTTTGCCTTGCTCCTGCATTGAATTCCAGCTTCACCATCTTGCTGACGAACTTAGTCAGCCGACTACTGTTACCCTGTCTCCAAGTGTCTGCACCCCAGTCCGTCCGTGTACCGCTACCTCCTGTGTCTCTCCTAGTGTTCCTGCTGTTGTTCCATCTCCATGGCCCCAGTGTACCATCTGGCCGTACGCACCCCGCCACCTTCTCCAGTTTCTGTTTGTTCCTGTGTACCCCTGCGGTTTGCCGTAGAGATGAGCGCCGGAAATTTTTCGGGTTTTGTGTTTTGGTTTTGGGTTCGGTTCCGCGGCCGTGTTTTGGGTTCGACCGCGTTTTGGCAAAACCTAACCGAAT
The DNA here is from genome assembly GCF_028390025.1 of Pseudophryne corroboree. Classification (NCBI taxonomy): domain Eukaryota; kingdom Metazoa; phylum Chordata; class Amphibia; order Anura; family Myobatrachidae; genus Pseudophryne; species Pseudophryne corroboree. The sequence goes on along the minus strand of NC_086444.1, from coordinate 905,891,006 downwards.
TTTTTTTGTCGGATTCGGGTGTGTTTTGGATTCGGGTGTTTTTTTCCAAAAAACCTAAAAAACAGCTTAAATCATAGAATTTGGGGGTCATTTTGATCCCAAAGTATTATTAACCTCAAAAACCATCATTTCCACTCATTTTCAGTCTATTCTGAATACCTCACAATATTATTTTTAGTCCTAAAATTTGCACCGAGGTCGCTGGATGACTAAGCTAAGCGACCCTAGTGGCCGACACAAACACCTGGCCCATCTAGGAGTGGCACTGCAGTGTCACGCAGGATGTCCCTTCCAAAAAACCCTCCCCAAACAGCACATGACGCAAAGAAAAAAAGAGGCGCAATGAGGTAGCTGTGTGAGTAAGATAAGCGACCCTAGTGGCCGACACAAACACCGGGCCCATCTAGGAGTGGCACTGCAGTGTCACGCATGATGTCCCTTCCAAAAAACCCTCCCCAAACAGCACATGACGCAAAGAAAAAAAGAGGCGCAATGAGGTAGCTGTGTGAGTAAGATAAGCGACCCTAGTGGCCGACACAAACACCGGGCCCATCTAGGAGTGGCACTGCAGTGTCACGCAGGATGTCCCTTCCAAAAAACCCTCCCCAAACAGCACATGACGCAAAGAAAAAAAGAGGCGCAATGAGGTAGCTGTGTGAGTAAGATAAGCGACCCTAGTGGCCGACACAAACACCGGGCCCATCTAGGAGTGGCACTGCAGTATACAAATATAGACTGGTTGATAATGAGATGTAGTATGTATAAAGAAGAAAGAAAAAAAAAACCACGGGTAGGTGGTATACAATTATGGATGGACTGCCGAGTGCCGACACAGAGGTAGCTACAGCCGTGGACTACCGTACTGTGTCTGCTGCTAATATAGACTGGTTGATAATGAGATGTAGTATGTATAAAGAAGAAAGAAAAAAAAAACCACGGGTAGGTGGTATACAATTATGGATGGACTGCCGAGTGCCGACACAGAGGTAGCTACAGCCGTGGACTACCGTACTGTGTCTGCTGCTAATATAGACTGGATGATAATGAGATGTAGTATGTATAAAGAAGAAAGAAAAAAAAAAAACACGGGTAGGTGGTGGTATACAATTATGGATGGACTGCCGAGTGCCGACACAGAGATAGCTACAGCCGTGGACTACCGTACTGTACTGTGTCTGCTGCTAATATAGACTGGATGATAATGAGATGTAGTATGTATAAAGAAGAAAGAAAAAAAAAACTACGGGTAGGTGGTATACAATTATGGATGGACTGCCGAGTGCCGACACAGAGGTAGCTACAGCCGTGAACTACCGTACTGTGTCTGCTGCTAGTATAGACTGGATGATAAATAATGATATAAAAAATATATATATATCACTACTGCAGCCGGACAGGTATATATTATATAATGACGGACCTGCTGGACACTGTCTGTCAGCAGAATGAGTTTTTTATAGAATAAAAAAACACCACACAAGTCACACGACGAGTGTTTAACTTTTTCAGGCAGACAATCACAATATACTGGTGGTCAGTGTGGTCAGGTCACTGGTCAGTCACACTGGCAGTGGCACTCTGGCAGCAAAAGTGTGCACTGTTTAATATGTACTCCTGGCTCCTGCTATAACCTATAACTGCTCCCCAGTCTCCCCCACAATTAAGCTGTGTGAGCACAGTCAGATATTATACATAGATGATGCAGCACACTGGGCTGAGCACAGATATGGTATGTGACTGAGTCACTGTGTATCGTTTTTTTCAGGCAGAGAACGGATTATATTAAATAATAATAAAACTGCACTGGTGGTCTCACTGGTCAGTCACTAGTATAACTAACTAATACTATCAGCAAAATTCTGCACTCTCTGAGTACTCCTCCTAAGCTCCAGTAAATGAAGTGTCTCACTCTCACTCTCCTATCTATTTCTAAACGGAGAGGACGCCAGCCACGTCCTCTCCCTATCAATCTCAATGCACGTGTGAAAATGGCGGCGACGCGCGGCTCCTTATATAGAATCCGAGTCTCGCGATAGAATCCGAGCCTCGCGAGAATCCGACAGCGTGATGATGACGTTCGGGCGCGCTCGGGTTAACCGAGCAAGGCGGGAAGATCCGAGTCGCTCGGACCCGTGTAAAAAAACATGAAGTTTGGGCGGGTTCGGATTCAGAGGAACCGAACCCGCTCATCTCTAGTATACATCTGGACTATCATACAAAACCTCTGCCATAACTCTAGTCCAGTTCAGGTATCAAGTGACCCAGACAGGGGGCCACGACCTGCACGTCGGGAGCCGCGAAGCCCATATCCCCTTGCAGGGTTCCCTGGTGAAAACCTCCCTGTGTGTTAGACTCTGTGCCTCTTTTCTGGGTAATGTCAACCACTTGGTGCCTGATCCCAAATTCCGGATTCTGCACCAATTCCTGACAGCTGCTGGTTCTTCCTATCCTATTTCACATAGCAGTATGTTTGTGATTTGCCTCTAGTGTGCAAATTCAATCAGCCTCGGTTTTTACAGGTGCAGCATGATTCAATTAGCGGGAATTCACCCATGCGCGAATCCCGCGAGTAAAGGTCACAATCGAGGGTTCACGTGTGGGAAAACCCATTGATTTCACACTTTGGGGAGTATTCAATTGTTTGAAAAGTCAGTTGGTGTCTGTTTTTTCCTATCTAATAGACAGGAAAAAACAGAGACCCAACCGACTTTTCAAACATTTGAATTCCCCCCTTTACGTAGAATCAGTAAGTTTCTGCGCAGTAATCCCAGATTTTAGGAGCATGTAAAAGGCTTTTTATTAAATAGCCTTTTCCCACCCTGCACAGTGATTAGCCGACCGCGGTTAATTAAATATGGCTACCAGAATATCATGCAGCTGTAACTCTACTTTGAGAAACATGTACCAGTGACTTTAAATCACAAATCTTCCAAAAAAACATAACTCACTTTATAACCAGTTGGCAATTATCAATAATATGTGGACTCTCTACTATTTTTATTATATTGAAATTATGGTACCCTTAAATTCAGGGCTGGCCCTGTTCAGTTTGACTCCCTAGGCCAGTGGTTCCCAAACGTTTTTGAATCACGGCACTCTAGAGTAACAGATTTTTTTTTTCAACCGCACCCCTAGGCTAAAAGTTTCTTACTGAGATGTTTAGAAAGAAATATTAAATTAAGTAAATTGTGTTTATACAGTATGTCATCCTTAGGTTCAGTTATGTGGTGAGGGACAAGATTTGCTTCAGTTTGTCCACATATTTTACAATTGACAGCCACCAGCACTGGTTTTGCCTATTACATTGACCATAAATAATTTGAATTAGTACTGAAGAACAACTCAGGACACCTCTGCAAGTGTCCCGAGGCACCCCATGGTGCCATAGCACACAGTTTGAGAGCTACTGCCTAGGGCAATATTTTGAATTTGTTCCCCTCATTATACGTGCGGCCTACTGTCTCACTGCATGCCGCCAAACAGTCTGGTATTCTAGGGTGATAAGGAGAAGTAGTTGTTATACTGGGGCCTTACCCACTCTGCTGACCTTGGCAAGTGCGGAGGGGTTCATTCTGTGCTGGCCCTTCCCTGCAGAGGTCAGCGCCACTCATAAGCTTGTCAAGCACCAGATCCTCTCTTGCCTCTCAGCCCTGCAATGACTCCACCAGCTACATGACTTTCGTTGGACTTCAGCTGAATAGCAAGAAGGCCAGTATAAGTTATTTTGCAAAATCCCCATTGCTGCCAGGGGTTAGGCATCCTGCAGTCTTCTGGCTTGAGCCGGCAACTTCTTTCTGACACCTTTTCTGATCTTACAGTGTGGCATCTTCTGCGCCTCTTTGGGAGCTCTTCTATTCTATTCTACTCATCTCCTCCACAGTCGTACTGACTTTGCCACTAATGGCTTACCGTGGCCGCTCCTGATTGGGTGCCAGTCTGTGAGCTGTGGTTGTCTCACAGCAGGCACCAAATTTCAATAGCAGCTCCTCTGTAGTTACTGGGATCCGATGCCCTATCCCACCATCAGCTACAGATGTGTTCCCGGTAGGACACTTCTCTACGACTATCTGGTCTCCAGATAGTCTGGCAGACTATCCAGAGTAATCCTAGATATGTGGTAACCCTAGGTGCCTCCTCCTGAGCTAGGTCAACCTATGCAAAGACCTAGGTTGCCTATAACGAGGTCCAGGCCCGGCCCTGACTGCTCAGCAAAGGGATGCAAAGCAGGTAGGGACTGGAGAGGCGCTCTCCCTGCTTTTCATCCCTGCTGCTGCACCTGTCTTCTTCGCTGCTGCTGCTGGTTGCTGTGCCTGTCATACTGACAGGCAGCAGCGCCGGCAGCTTGTAGCCTCCTCCTCCCACCTCCCCTGTGATAGCGGCTGTGTTCAGTTAAAAACGGGGCGGAGCTATGCAGAGCTGAGGGGGAGAAGCTACACAGGACCTAAGGAAGCGGAGTTACACTGGACCAGGCTACAGTCAGATACTGCCAGCCAGCCAGCCATCAGAAAGTGGATGGAAAAAGTGAGTAACAGAAATAATGTGTATGTATGTACTGTACGTATGTGTATGTATGTATGTATGTATGTATGTATGTATGTATGTATGTGTAGTGTGTGTGTGTGTGTGTTTGTGTGTGTGTGTGGCGCTGGCAGCTTGAAAAGCTGGTTGGGTCCTCCTCTCTGCCTCTTTACTGATGTACCACCCACCCTTCCCCCCGCTCGCCCACTTGCCCGCTCGTCACTGTGCACCGCTCACCCACTCGTTACAGTGAATAATACTTTTGCTGCCGACTGCCGCAGCCTGCAGCTGCCAAATGTTTGACAGGCAGGGGTGCCAGCAGCTTAAAGAGGGGTTTCTCAGTCTGCAGGTCAGCAGCTGCCACTGCTACAGGTGTGTGATGGCCCGGGAGTCCTCTCTCTCTCTCCATATATTCCTAATTCTCTCTCTTTCTCCCCCATCTCTCTCCGTCTCTCTCTCTCTCTCTCTTTCCTTCTCTCCCCCCATGTATTTTTCTCTCTCTCCCAATGTTTCTCTCTCTCTCTCACCATGCCTTTCTCTTTTTCTCCCCAGCCTCTCTCCCTGTGCCTCCGTCTCTTTCTCTCTGTCTCCCTCTTCCCATGCCTCTTTCACTTTCTCCTCTCGGCTCAGGTTTTGACATAATATATATAATATTATATGTATTATATGAAAAAAATTATATATATATATATATATATAAAAGAAACAGTAAATAATTGGCACTTTAGGTGTGTCAAGCAACTGCGGTGCCCTTCACTAATACCATATGCAAAACAAGGTTCCATGGAGGTAGCTTGCATATCCCCCAGACAGCTGAAATAGGTACTAAGTGGCACTCATCGTTTTGTTTTTTTTTCATTAGAAAATATGCCTACACGTTAACAAATTGTTTGAATACACGTTATTGCAATTGAAAAAAGCCTGGTTCCTATGAGGGTAATTCAGACCTGATTGCTGCTGTGCGTTTTCGTACAGCGGGCGTTCAGGTCCAAACTGCGCATGCGTATGCACTGCAATGCGCAGGCGCATTGCAGGGATACAAAGCGGATCGCTGCTCAGCGTTGGGTTTGTGCGACAGATCCGTTCGCACAGACGATCGCAAAGAGAGTGACAGGAAGAAGGCATTTGTGGGTGTTAACTGACCGTTTTCAGAGAGTGTCTGGAAAAACGCAGGCGTGTCCAAGCATTTGCAGGGAGGGTTCCTGATGTCAATTCCAGTCCCGGACAGGCTAATTTGATCGCAGTGGCTGAGTAAGACCTGGGCTGCGCAGAGACTGCACAAAATCTGTTTGTACATCTCTGCTACACATGCGATCGCACACTTGCACAGCTAAAATACACTTCCCCTGTAGGCGGCGACTATCTGATCGCATCAGTGCAGAAATCGCTGCCTAATGATAAGGTCTATTCCTTGTGATACAACACCCCTTTTTGTGGTGCCTTTGGCATGCCTTGTCCCTTTTTCAGTTATGGGAAGGCGCAAAATTATAGTTTGCAGGGGGGCGCTGAATACCCTAGGACCGGCCCTGACCAGGGCAAGTCCTTTTTAAATTAGGAACATGTATTGTACAGAGTCCCTGGGGGAACACAATTATCCACTAGATATCCACTAGATAGATATTAATGACTTTTTTTTATTTTAAAAAGACAGTAATGATGTCAAAAACCTCAGTATGATAGTATTGTATTTTCATTTACTATATGCTTAAAAGGGTATTCCCTAATTCCTATAATATCTAGCTGCCCTACTATTGTACTACAGTATAATTGACAACACAGAAAGTCAGTCTGTTAGCTAAAAATAGTACAAAATACAAAAAGATAAATGTAGAAGGAATTAAAGCGAATGAAAGCGAATTGTGCAACTACAACCACTTTTACTGACATGTTGACATTTGAATTTTTTATACACCTTGGCCTGGGGTGCCTGTTTATCTATCTTCACTTCCCCCTGTTGCCAAAAGCTGGCTACTTCCCGTGTAAGTTCAGTTCCAAGAAATAATAAGAATTTACTTACCGATAATTCTATTTCTCGTAGTCCGTAGTGGATGCTGGGGACTCCGTCAGGACCATGGGGATTAGCGGCTCCGCAGGAGACAGGGCACAAAAGTAAAAGCTTTAGGATCAGGTGGTGTGCACTGGCTCCTCCCCCTATGACCCTCCTCCAAGCCTCAGTTAGGATACTGTGCCCGGACGAGCGTACACAATAAGGAAGGATTTTGAATCCCGGGTAAGACTCATACCAGCCACACCAATCACACTGTACAACCTGTGATCTGAACCCAGTTAACAGCATGATAACAGCGGAGCCTCTGAAAAGATGGCTCACAACAATAATAACCCGATTTTTGTAACAATAACTATGTACAAGTATTGCAGACAATCCGCACTTGGGATGGGCGCCCAGCATCCACTACGGACTACGAGAAATAGAATTATCGGTAAGTAAATTCTTATTTTCTCTGACGTCCTAAGTGGATGCTGGGGACTCCGTCAGGACCATGGGGATTATACCAAAGCTCCCAAACGGGCGGGAGAGTGCGGATGACTCTGCAGCACCGAATGAGAGAACTCCCGGTCCTCCTCAGTCAGGGTGTGCCCCTGACCAAGTAGCTGCTCGGCAAAGTTGTAAAGCCGAGACCCCTCGGGCAGCTGCCCAAGATGAGCCCACCTTCCTTGTGGAATGGGCATTTACATATTTTGGCTGTGGCAGGCCTGCCACAGCATGTGCAAGCTGAATTGTACTACACATCCAACTAGCAATCGTCTGCTTAGAATCAAGAGCACCCAGTTTATTGGGTGCATACAGGATAACAGCAAGTCAGTTTTCCTGACTCCAGCCGTCCTGGAAACCTATATTTTCAGGGCCCTGACAACATCTAGCAACTTGGAGTCCTCCAAGTCCCTAGTAGCCGCAGGTACCACAATAAGCTGGTTCAGGTGAAACACTGACACCACCTTAGGGAGAAACTGGGGACGAGTCCGCAGCTCTGCCCTATCCGAATGGACAATCAGATATGGGCTTTTGTGAGACAAAGTCGCCAATTTTGACACTCGCCTGGCCGAGGCCAGGCCAACAGCATGGTCACTTTCCATGTGAGATATTTCAAATCCACAGATTTGAGCGGTTTAAACCAATGTGATTTGAGGAATCCCAGAACTACGTTGAGATCCCACAGTGCCACTGGAGGCACAAAAGGGGGTTGTATATGCAGTACTCCCTTGACAAACTTCTGGACTTCAGGAACTGAAGCCAATTCTTTCTGGAAGAAAATCGACAGGGCCGAAATTTGAACCTTAATGGACCCCAATTTGAGGCCCATAGACACTCCTGTTTGCAGGAAATGCAGGAATCGACCGAGTTGAAATTTCTTCGTGGGGCCTTCCTGGCCTCACACCACGCAACATAGTTTCGCCACATGTGGTGATAATGTTGTGCGGTCACCTCCTTCCTGGCTTTGACCAGGGTAGGAATGACCTCTTCCGGAATGCCTTTTTCCCTTAGGATCCGGCGTTCAACCGCCATGCCGTCAAACGCAGCCGCGGTAAGTCTTGGAACAGACATGGTACTTGCTGAAGCAAGTCCCTTCTTAGCGGCAGAGGCCATGAGTCCTCTGTGAGCATCTCTTGAAGTTCCAGGTACCAAGTCCTTCTTGGCCAATCCGGAGCCACGAGTATAGTTCTTACTCCTCTATGTCTTATAATTCTCAGTACCTTGGGTATGAGAAGCAGAGGAGGGAACACATACACTGACTGGTACACCCACGGTGTTACCAGAGCGTCCACAGCTATTGCCTGAGGGTCTCTTGACCTGGCGCAATACCTGTCCAGTTTTTTGTTCAGGCGGGACGCCATCATGTCCACCTTTGGTCTTTCCCAATGGTTCACAATCATGTGGAAGACTTCCCGATGAAATCCCCACTCTCCCGGGCGTCGGAATGAACACTGCTGACAGTGCTATCACCTGATTTTCCGCCCAGCGAAGAATCCTTGCAGTTTCTGCTATTGCCCTTCTGCTTCTTGTGCCGCCCTGTCTGTTTACGTGGGCGACTGCCGTGATGTTGTCCCACTGGATCAATACCGGCTGACCTTGAAGCAGAGGTCTTGCTAAGCTTAGAGCATTGTAACTTGCCCTTAGCTCCAGTATATTTATGTGGAGAGAATTCTCCAGACTTGATCACACTCCCTGGAAATTTTTTCCTTGTGTGACTGCTCCCCAGCCTCTCAGGCTGGCATCCCTGGTCACCAGGATCCTTCCTGAATGCCGAATCTGCGGCCCATTAGTAGATGAGTACTTTGCAGCCACCGCAGAAGAAACACCCTTGTCCTTGGAGACAGGGTTATCCGCTGATGCATCTGAAGATGCGATCCGGACCATTTTTCCAGCAGATCCCACTGAAAAGTTCTTGCGTGAAAACTGCCGAATGGAATCGCTTCATAAGAAGCCACCATTTTTCCCAGGACCCTTGTGCAATGATGCACTGACACTTTTCCTGGTTTTAGGAGGTTCCTGACTAGCTCGGATAACTCCCTGGCTTTCTTCTCCGGGAGAAACACCCTTTTCTGGACTGTGTCCAGAATCATCCCTAGGAACAGCCGATGTGTCGTCGGAAACAACTGCGGTTTTGGAATATTTAGAATCCACCCGTGCTGTCGTAGAACTACTTGAGATAGTGCTACTCCGACCTCCAACTGTTCTCTGGACCTTGCTCTTATCAGGAGGTCGTCCATTTTCTTTGAAGAAGAATCATCATTTCGGCCATTACCTTGGTAAAGACCCGGGGTGCCGTGGACAATCCAAACGGCAGCGTCTGAAACTGATAGTGACAGTTCTGTACCACGAACCTGAGGTACCCTTGGTGAGAAGGGCAAATTGGGACATGGAGGTAAGTATCCCTGATGTCCCGGGACACCCTATAGTCCCCTTCTTCCTGGTTCGCTATCACTGCTCTGAGTGACTCCATCTTGATTTGAACCTTTGTAAGTGTTCAAATATTTCAGATTTAGAATAGGTCTCACCGAGCCTTCTGGCTTCAGTACCACAACATAGTGTGGAATAATACCCCTTTCCTTGTTGTAGGAGGGGTACTTTGATTATCACCTGCTGGGAATACAGCTTGTGAATTGTTTCCAATACTGCCTCCCTGTCGGAGGGAGACGTTGGTAAAGCAGACTTCAGGAACCTGCGAGGGGGAAACGTCTCGACTTTCCAATCTGTACCCCTGGGATCCTACTTGTAGGATCCAGGGGTCCTGTACGGCCCCAGCGTCATGCTGAGAAACTTGGCAGAAGCGGTGGAGGCTTCTGTTCCTGGGAATGGGCTGCCTGCTGCAGTCTTCTTCCCTTTCCTCTATCCCTGGGCAGATATGACTCTTATGGGGACGAAAGGACTGAGGCTGAAAAGACGGTGTCTTTTTCTGCAGAGATGTGACTTAGGGTAAAAACGGTGGATTTTCCAGCAGTTGCCGTGGCCACCAGGTCCGATGGACCGACCCCAAATAACTCCTCCCCTTTATACGGCAATACTTCTTTGTGCCGTTTGGAATCTGCATCACCTGACCACTGTCGTGTCCATAAACATCTTCTGGCAGATATGGACATCGCACTTACTCTTGATGCCAGAGTGCAAATATCCCTCTGTGCATCTCGTATATATAGAAATGCATCCTTTAAATGCTCTATAGTCAATAAAATACTGTCCCTGTCAAGGGTATCAATATTTTTAGTCAGGGAATCCGACCAAGCCACTCCAGCTCTGCACATCCAGGCTGAGGCGATCGCTGGTCGCAGTATAACACCAGTATGTGTGTATATACTTCTTAGGATATTTTCCAGCCTCCTATCAGTTGGCTCCTTGAGGACGGCCCTATCCGGAGACGGTACCGCCACTTGTTTTGATAAGCGTGTGAGCGCCTTATCCACCCTAAGGAGTGTTTCCCAACGCGCCCTAACTTCTGGCGGGAAAGGGTATACCGCCAATAATTTTCTATCGGGGAAAACCCACGCATCATCACACACTTCATTTAATTTATCTGATTCAGGAAAAACTACAGGTAGTTTTTTCACACCCCACATAATACCCTTTTTTGTGGTACTTGTAGTATCAGAAATATGTAACACCTCCTTCATTGCCCTTAACAAGTAACGTGTGGCCCTAAAGGAAAATACGTTTGTTTCTTCACCGTCGACACTGAAATCAGTGTCCGTGTCTGTGTCTGTGTCGACCGACTGAGGTAAATGGCCGTTTTAAAGCCCCTGACGGTGTTTGAGACGCCTGGACAGGTACTATTTTTTTTGCCGGCCGTCTCTGTTGACATTATCACGTAATTCCTTGAATAAGCCATCCATTCCGGTGTCGACTCCCTAGAGAGTGACATCACCATTACAGGCAATTGCTCCGCCTCCTCACCAACATCGTCCTCATACATGTCGACACACACGTACCGACACACAGCACACACACAGGGAATGCTCTGATAGAGGACAGGACCCCACTAGCCCTTTGGGGAGACAGAGGGAGAGTTTGCCAGCACACACCAAAAACGCTATAATTATACAGGGACAACCTTTATATAAGTGTTTTTCCCTTATAGCATTTTAATATATAGTCATATCGCCAAATAAGTGCCCCCCCTCTCTGTTTTAACCCTGTTTCTGTAGTGCAGTGCAGGGGAGAGCCTGGGAGCCTTCCCACCAGCATTTCTGTGAGGGAAAATGGCGCTGTGTGCTGAGGAGAATAGGCCCCGCCCCCTTTTCGGCGGGCTTCTTCTCCCGTTTTTCTGAGACCTGGCAGGGGTTAAATACATCCATATAGCCCCCAGGGGCTATATGTGATGTATTTTTAGCCAGAAAAAGGTACTATCATTGCTGCCCAGGGCGCCCCCCCCCAGCGCCCTGCACCCTCAGTGACCGCTGCTATGAAGTGTGCTGACAACAATGGCGCACAGCTGCAGTGCTGTGCGCTACCTTATGAAGACTGAAAAGTCTTCTGCCGCCGGTTTCTGGACCTCTTCACTTTTCGGCATCTGCAAGGGGGTCGGCGGCGCGGCTCCGGGACGAACCCCAGGGTGAGACCTGTGTTCCGACTCCCTCTGGAGCTAATGGTGTCCAGTAGCCTAAGAAGCCAATCCATCCTGCACACAGGTGAGTTCACTTCTCTCCCCTAAGTCCCTCGATGCAGTGAGCCTGTTGCCAGCAGGACTCACTGAAAATAAAAAACCTAACAAAACTTTTACTCTAAGCAGCTCTTTAGGAGAGCCACCTAGATTGCACCCTTCTCGGCCGGGCACAAAAATCTAACTGAGGCTTGGAGGATGGTCATAGGGGGAGGAGCCAGTGCACACCACCTGATCCTAAAGCTTTTACTTTTGTGCCCTGTCTCCTGCGGAGCCGCTAATCCCCATGGTCCTGACGGAGTCCCCAGCATCCACTTAGGACGTCAGAGAAATTAGAAAAAGCTTTAGAGGAACAAAACTGCCATATGTAATAAAGTCAATCCCCATTTCATCTCACCAAGACCATCTTAACAGCACTCTAGGCCCTGGGTAAAGCAGTGCACTGGGACCACTATGCACCCATTCATGAGAGTAAATAAAAAAAAATCATAACTTACCCCTACTGCGGTCATAGAAACATAGAATTTGTTGGCAGATAAGAACCACTTGGGCCATCTAGTCTGCCCCTTTTTTTTTTTTTTTCCTGCGCTGTCTCTCTACATGCCTCCGTACAGGAAATGGCTCCATACAGCACTCTGATCGGTGGATAGCTCCAGCCATCCAGAAATTCGCATGCTCACAGCCATTCACTATCTGGCTGCAGGCTGGGAGGCAGACTGGCCACTCTGATTGTGTTTCATTCACAATCACAGTGGGCAGGCAGCATTTTCTACCTCCCTCCAAAGAAGCTCTGGAGGCACCAGATCCTGCTCGAAGACCCCTAGAATTGTGGAGCCCTGGGCAACTACCCAGTGTGCCTATATGTGAAGCTGACCCTGCCTCTCACACTTGCTAATTGTTTAATCTGGTTAAACAGCACTGAACTCTGTTTTTTGGACATGTCAAAAACTTACCTTCTCACAGGCAAATGTTTTTATTTATACTTTCAGTTTTTTGAATGCACAGCTGTAGCAATGCAATTTTGTCTTCAATTAATTAAAATTCCTTTATGATTTACCATAGCTTTTTTTTATTTTTTTGCTCTCACTCACATACTCTAAATAATCAATTTATCCACCTACATTATCTACACTTTTTTTCCACGTCATACTAAATTTACTGCCATTAAGCTTACACTGTTACCAACACTATACGATAACCTTAATTTCTGCAAATCTACTGCTCTGTGTCTCCTACAGCATCCACTCCTATTTCCAGTATTCCTCCCCCTTTTTACATGCTCCACACGGGCCCTCATTCCGAGTTGTTCGCTCGCTAGCTGCTTTTAGCAGCATTGCACACGCTAGGCTGCCGCCCTCTGGGAGTGTATCTTAGCATAGCAGAATTGCGAACGAAAGATTAGCAGATTTGCGAATAGAAAATTCTTAGCAGTTTCTGAGTAGCTCCAGACTTACTCAACCATTGCGATCAGTTCAGTCAGTTTCGTTCTTGGTTTAACGTCACAAACACACCCAGCGTTCGCCCAGACACTCCCCCGTTTCTTCAGACACTCCCGCGTTTTTCCCAGAAACGCCAGCGTTTTTTCGCACACTCCCATAAAACGGCCAGTTTCCGCCCAGAAACACCCACTTCCTGTCAATCACACTCCGATCACCAGAACGATGAAAAATCCTCGTTATGCCGTGAGTAAAATACCTAACTTTTGAGTAAAATAACTAAGCGCATGCGCTCTGCGAACCTTGCGCATGCGCAGTAAGTGACTAATCGCAATATAGCGAAACTCGGCAACGAGCGAACAACTCGGAATGAGGGCCACTATGTCCAGGTTTTCGTCAACTCCCAACATCACTCAGTATCCTCCTAATCCTGTATCTTGTCCCCTTTGCCAATCTCTATTCATCCCACCTCCTACATCTCCTCCTCTCTCCCTTCCTATGTCTGATCTCCACCCTTCTGCTTCCCTTCCTCTTCTCTCCTGTGACCCCACTTTCCATGGTCCTACTACCCCACCACTCAACTCTACTCCCTGCTTCCTCTTGTCATCTCACCTCACCTCACCCCATCTGCATCACACTTATCTCCCTCCCTGCCCACCTCCTGCAGTTTCCTTTCCTAGCTCAAACACATGCACCATCACTACTCTCTCATCTTCCCTGCCTGTCAAGTTAATCTCATCTCAACTCTATAGTGACCCTGATAATCTCATTCACATATCTCGCGCAAAATCTACCTCTCTCCTGTGCCCTCTGGAATGTCAGATCTGTCTGTAACAAATTTGTTCCCACCCTAACCTTTTCATCTCCAACTCTCTAAATTTCCTAGCCGTTACAGAAACTTGGGTTTCCCCCTCTGACACCACCACTCCCACTGCTCTCTCCACTGTGGGCCTAAGATTCACACAATCCCCCCTGGCCCGGAGGTCAATGTGGTGGTGTTGGGGTCCTTCTATCCTCCGGTTACTCCTACCAACTCATACCACCAGAACCTTCCCTTATATTCTCTACATTTGAGGTCCAATATATACGCTTGTTTCATCCTGTTCACCTTTGAGTAGCTATAATTTACCGTCCCCCTGGCATTCCCACTAAATTCCTTGATCACTTTGCTTCCGAGCTTACTCACTTCCTCTTCAGACATTCCCTCCATTATCTTAGGCGATTTCAACATCCCAATCGATATCCCAACAGAATCCTCTGCCAATAAACTCCTTAACTTCACATCATTGCTTGGCCTCTCCCAGAGAACCTCAACCTCCCACGTGAGTGGGAAACTCACTTGATCTGGTCTTCACTCACCGACTCTCTGACCATCACCTGCTCTTTTTTAACTTATCACTCTCTGCTTTCCATCTATTCCTCCCAAGGCTACCATCACTTAGCGTAACATTGAGGCCATCAACACTTCTTTCTTATCCTCCCTGCTTGACTCACTTCTCTCTTTCTCCTGTCTTGAACAAGCCACTTCCCTATACAATGCCTCCCTTACTTCTGCTCTTGTCTGTGTTACTCCAGCAACCACTATTCACCCTCGCAGATCAACACCACGACCCTGGCATTCCAAATTCACCAGATAGCTACAAAAATGTTCACGCACCACTGAGCGGCGGTGGAGGAAATCACTATCTAAAGTGGACTTCCTCCATTTCAAATTTATGTTCTCATCCTATAGTGCTGCCCTTTCCATCGCTAAACAGTCATACTTCAAAAACCTAATCTGCTCCCAATCTTCAAACCCCCAGAGTCTCTTTGTCACCGTCAACTCCCTTCTCTTCCCACCCCCACCTCGGCTTCCATCCTTACTCTCTGCCCATGACTTTGCCACCTACTTCACATCCGAAATTGACTCCATACGTCAGGACATGACATTCCAACAGACCTTCAACACCCTGCTCCCTCCTTTTCCTGACCAATCCTCCTCATCTCACCAACTCTTTTTCTCCTGTATCTGGACATGAAGTAATTGCCCTCATCCTGTCCTCCCCAAACCTCTTCCCTTACTAGACCCCTCCCTCCTCCTCCACTATCTCTCTCCTTCTGCCTATTCCCATCTTCTGCTTTAAAGCATTCTCTTGTCTCTACTATACCTAAAAAAAAACCTACCCTTGATTCTCTCTCCAACTACTGACCCATCTCTCTCCTTCCATTTGCCTCCAAACCCCTTCTAGTGCATTGCCTACAACTGCCTTACTGCCTTTCTTTCCTCCCACTCCCTACTGGACCCATTTCAGTCTGGCTTCTGTCCTCTCCACTCCACTGAAACTGCACTCCTGAAAGTCTGCAATGACCTCCATGCTGCCAAATCTAAGGGCCACTACAGTACTTTCTGCTTATTCTCCAAGACCTCTATGCTGCTTTTGACACTGTGGACTACCCTCTTCTTCTGCAAATCCTTCACTCCCTTGGCCTGCGTGATACTGCCCTATCCTGGTTGTTCTTCTACCTCTCTGAACATTCCTTCTCTGTCTCCTCTCACGATTCCACCTGCCCTGCACTTCATCTAGCAGTGGGTGTCTGTTCTTGGACCTTTCCTTTTTTCTCTCTATACTTCCTCTTTAGGTGAGCTCATTTGACTTCCAATATCACCTCTATGCTGATAATACTCAAATCTACTTTTACTTCCCTGACATCTCTCCATCTTTTCTCACTCGTATTGTATCTCCAACTGTATCTTCACTATCTCTTCTTGGATGTCTCAGTGCTTTCTTAAACTTAACATGTCTAAGACTGATTTAACTGTCATCTGATGGAACAACTATTTCCTCTATCCTTCAAGTATGCTCTTTTGGAGTTATCCTTGATTTCTCCCTCACCTTCAAACCACACATTCAGCACCTTTCACAGACCTGTCATTTTCATCTCAATAATGTTTCCAGGATCAGACCCTTTCTCACCCAGGATGCTACCAAGACCCTCATCCACTCACTGGTCATCTTCAGATTAGACTACTGTAATCACCTCCTATCTGGCCTCCCTGACAAATGCCTCTCTCATCTCCAATCTATCCTCAATGCTGCTGCCCAGCTTATCTTCCTCCCCAAATATACTACATCCACATCTCCTCTTTTACAAGCCCTAAGCTGATTTCCCTTCACTTCACTTCACTTCACTTCTCACACTCACTTACCAAGCTCTAACCCATTCCTCTCCCATTTAGATATCTGACCTTATCTCCCTTTATACTTCTGCCAGCCATCTTCACTCCAAAAATACATGCTGCCTCTCCTGCCAACTGGTTACTTCCTCCCATTCCTGCCTCCAAGATTTTAGCCGTGGTGCTCCCTATCTCTGGAATTCCCTACCTCTGCCTATCAGACTCTCCACCTTTCTACAAAACTATAAAAGTACTCTCAAGACCCACCTCATGAAAGGGCTTTAAATACAAAATAGTAATCATTAAGCCCATGATTCTTAGGTTCTGACCTATTGTAATCCTTTTCCCTTTTACCCTCAAAATGTAATTTTCCTTTTATGTTTTATGGGAATAACATACTTAATTTCTACAGGACCTAAAATGACCTAATCTGGGTGTGCGCACGTCTGAAAAGGGAGCATGGTCACTGCAAAAAGCGGTGTGGTTTCATATGGATTCCGCTGTTACATGCCACGCCTCCCATCTTTGTCACTGTGGGGCATGTCCAGCACTCTGTGAGCTGCTGGCCATGCCCCCAGCCTTATAGGCATTTCTGTAATGGGTGCAAGGTGTGAGGTGCACACAGGCCTCTTGGTCCAGAGGGGCCCACACTGCACCCCCGCACCCATATATTATACTCACCCCTCCGGTGTCCCATGGTGGAGGCCTTGTACTGCAGACATAAATCACTTGGAATATGGCCACCGTGGCCATTTCCGAGTGATATGTGCCCTGGAGATGTCCTCGAGAACAAAGCACAGGCGCCATGTTCCTGGAGAACTGCACATGCGCAGTAGACTCTGGCATAATGTCAGAGTCTACTCGCTGCCAAAGAGGAGGAAGCCCACAATTGAGGCTGCGCGCAGGCCCTCTCCTCTCTTAAAACCCAGTCCATCTGTCTCCAGTGAATAGATGCTGTGTGCATGCACACATCGGCTATTCTACCAAAAATATGGGACTGTCCAGCAAAAACGAGGCAGTTGGGAGGTATGATAACAGGACATATCTGTAATAAAGGCACAGTGTAATGATATGTTGCATGGTTTTGTTTTATTTTCATACAATGTTTAAATTCCTAAACTGAGATTTTTAGAACCTACAAAATCCGAAAACCTATCAAATCCTAGGATAAAAAAAACAAATTTTAGTTTTTTAGATCCTAAATATCCTGGGCCTAGTAATCATAATACAAAAAAATACATACAATGAATCGTAATATTAGATTACATAATTGTAACATGCTAATTTTTTTGCATCTGAAAGTTAATGTGTTACATACAAACACATAAGCCAGCGCTGATACATGTATAGTACTCTCTTTAACACAGTTATATGTAAGATTGAAAAAGCAATAACCTTTACTAAACTATCTGAAACCATAATATCTATAGCTGTCGCTGCTGTTTGTCACTGGATTCATTATTGTCTCTTGGAAAAAGTAATATTCAAGACAGTGGAAAGACATCTAATGATGTTAACCATGTTAAGCTTCCCAGCTGACTTGCTTCCCGGAAATACTGGATTTAATTATACACTCTGTCCCTTTTGTGTTTTAATACACATTATGCTATTGACAAAAAATGCATTGTCAAAGTCATTTATTTAACCCTGTAAACAATTGTGTAATGCTTTTAGAGGACCATTCCAAAATTCATATTCAATCAGATGAATGGTGTATATGGAGGCCTGTAAACACTAGCAGTCAAATGCAAATGCGCTCCTGGCATGCAGAAAATCAACCTTGTGGTAGAACATAATGGTGAATTATATAAATGAAGCCTCACCTTGATGATAGGACTTTGCTGAATAGCTGAGAGAAACTGAACTCCAAAACTAAACAATGGCCATATCTTATAACCAAGGAGTATGGCTGGTATCCTTCATATCAGGCATGTCATTTTTTTATGTGAAATTATGCCTATGTGTTAGTCATAAGGATTTCTGTGTTATACATTTGTATACTGTATAATTGCACCAATTTACATTTGGTTTGATGGAAAGGGATGCGGTTAAGATGCCGGGTGCCGGGATCCCAGAATTAGTCATACCGCTGCTGGAATCCCATACCGATACTGTCATCCGGAACATAAGTATATCTGCTGGATTGGGGTTATGATCGGGGGGGGGGGGGGGGGGGGGGGTAGGTTTAGGCAGTACCTGGGGGTGTTAGGGTTAGGCTTTAGGCTGTTGGGGGGAGTTGAGTTTGGCTGCGGAGAGGGGGGTTAGGGTTATGCACCAGCGGGAGGGGGGGTTAGGGTTAGGCTGTGGGTAGGGGGGGGGGGGGTTAGGTTTAGGCACCTGTAGGTTAGGGTTTGGTACTAAGGGGGATGTTGAGGTTAGGCTGTGGGAAGGGAGGGTTAGGGGGTAGGGGAGATAGGGGAACATAATTACATCGCCCGTGTCGGGATTTCAAACGTTGGGATGCCGACATTAGTATTGTGACCGCCCGCATCCTGTCCGCCGGGAAATTATACTGAACCTGATTGAAACTACTGTAAAATCAGTGTTGTTAAGTCATGTTCTTTGCTTATTAGTCATACTTCTGTAGTGTAAGCATATTAATGTTACAAGCTACAGTACCTCACCATGCATTCTGCCTTCTCTTTTCTGTTACTAGTGATATCTTCTGTTCATCAACCCCTTTTAGGTAGAGATGAGCAGGTTTGGTTTTACTCGAGTTTACTCAGATTTACTCAGTTCTCAAAACGGCATCTTATTGGCTCACGGATGTCTCTTGTTTTGGATAGCCATTAAGATGCTGTTTTGAGAACCGAGTAAAACCGAGTAAAACCCGAACCCACTCATCTCTACTCTTTGGTGGAGTAATCTAGTATAGGTGACAAAAGACCCTAAGTTTGGTGCAATATGTTGCTGAGTTTTGCTATAACTTTTTTCGTAATACTGACCCAGGAATAACTAAATTGAACCTTTTAAAAATAAGTGAGTTGTGCCAGTAATTTTGAGTATTTGTCAACCACTGAATTTCTGCTCTTCAGGCACTTGGGTTTATAGAGTAACATACCGTATCTGTTTTAATAAAATGATGTAATTAATAGTACATGTACTGTAACCAAACTTGGACATATGTTCTGCCTGCTGTGTAGTAAACACTTTTTTTTACAGTATCTTCCTATGGGCGATATATTCAATATATTGCGCTGGGTCAGGTTTAGCCACGACCGTACTAATGGGCACAACGCGACAAGTCCTGTTTAAACTGGTCACTTTTCACGCATTTCAGCCCACCACCCCCAGTAGGTGTGAAATTAAATGCTGGCGCCGGCAGCTGATGACATCCGAACGGAGGAACAACTGAATTGCTCTGTTGGGTACCATCTAGTGGCAGCGCGAAAACAATTAAATAGCAGTCTATGTGTCTCTCATTGAATTCTCATACATACAAAATACAGATCAAGCACATTTCTATAAGGGTATTGGGGGGGAATTCAATTGTTATTGTCTCCCGATCTCCCATAAAGTGATGGGAGATCACAGAGGCGATATTCAATTGATGTCCCCTATCACGTTGATCACGCTCATTAGTTTTGGGTTTAGCCACGTAAATAGGTTAAATCCAACTAAACTAATGTGCGCAAATGGGAAAAGTGCCATTTGGGCGCCCAAGTAGGTAATTTTTCCTACATTTCAGCTCGCCACCACCAGAGGCTGTGAGCTGAAATGTCAGTGCCGGCAGCCATCGCTCCCAAACGGAGCTTCAATAGCTTTGTCGGCACCATATAGTGGCCGCCGGTGCGATCAACATTTGAATCTCGCCCTCTGTGTATAAGATAAGCTGCAAAGTGTAATGAGTACCAGGGTACTCCACAAGTAGCTGATAGGCATTCCAACTTTTAGCTTCAAAGCTAACTCTGTAACGTACATGGACAAATTGGCAGTGGAATATGAGACAAGGCCAAAGGTCAAGAAATTAAGAATAAGTTCAATGTCAGAAAGCAAAACCATAAGCACAAAGTGATGGTAAGGTTATGTGTTTTCACAATAGTTATCAGACAGGAGACTTCAGTTAAGGCCAGAAAAAGCATGGAAGGTGTAAGCATATAGGTCAAAGCAGAGTATCAATGCAAATCTGTTGCTCAGACACAGCTCTCTCCTTTACCAGACAGGCCGGGTCCCTAGGTGATGTCACTCAGCCAATCAAAGCACAGCAACTCCTCACTAGTTCAGCCAGTCAAAATGGGAAAATAGGGATAAAGGGATTGATTAAATATGCATTGTGCCCTAAATCGCAACTCTCGAGGCAGCTGCTCTAAACTCCAGTGCCGTGACTAGAAATTTCTGTGTGCAAGAAACAGCAATAGCGTGCCCAAACCCCCAACTCCTTAGGGGCAACTTAGCATTACGGGGCAGAATATGCAGCGGAAGGACCTCAGAAATCATAAAAAAACAGTGTCTCTCACCACCCTGCGTTGCGGCTCTTCTGCCACATCCGAACTCCTGAGCAGGCCCAGGATATATAATGCCGCTCTGGGCTGCTCCTGCTGTGCAGAGGATCATCGCCAACCATATCTGGCAGCTTGCTCGACTCCTCCGGTTTTGACTCCCACCAGAGCACTCCTTTCGCCCTCTCTCCAGGAGTCCACTGTAGGCGGTCCTTTAGGCCGAGACCTCACTGTAGGGGTCCTTCCGCGGGTCTTGACCGGTCTTTAAGCTGGTGGGGTTGTCTTCTGCAGTGCCTGCACGCCCTTTGTCTTCACTGCTGAGTCTTCTGTGGCCACAAGAAGAAGGGGACTCTTCCACCATTTTGTTCCCCTCTGCCATGGCTCCTGAGTGGCTTGATCCTTCCCGCAGTCTCCGGTCTTCTCCTGGATTACTCCCTTCCATTCAGACACTCCCGAGGACCCTCCGGCAGCAGACAGGGGTCTTCTCCAGCTTAGATGCAGTCAGCTTCCGGGTCCTCAGTGCTGCTGCCACTCCAACACGCCGGCTGTAATCCGGTCACTGCAGACTCCAGTCACTGGCTCCCAAAATCCCGCTGCCGGCGGTTCCTTTTTGCTTCGGTGGCGGCTGGGGAAGGTAGCTCCCTGAACGCTACGATCCTTTTCAGGTGAGCACGGCCTCCGCGCAGTCCTGGAACTTCTCCTTCCACCTGAGAGCTCGGCAGCGATGTTTACAGCAGACAGCACTGCATCACAAATAGGGTGGCCAATCGGGGTCACAGTGCACAATGCGCCCTCAGCTAAGGTTCTCTGTGTGCAAAGCACACTTCGCACACACGTAGTTACGGCTCTGCTAAACTCCCTAGTGGTAGTGCAGGCCCTGCGTAAGCACACTTGACAAACAGATATGCATGGACAAACACAACACAGAAACAAAGTGCTACTGCAAACAGAGACACAAGTGCTACTGCAAACAGAGACACAGCCTGTCGCAGTCAGATATACACTGAAAACCGTTTGCACAACTTTTTCCAGATATCTTCTGCTGAGCCATATCACTGATGTTAAATGATAACTAAATCAGCAATATCCTTGAGCTTACTAATTGTTTGCTGGAGAAGCATACTCAATATTTCAATATATCAGTATTGGGTATAATTTAGAATTGAGCGCAATTGTACAACCTGAACTGTAAAACACATATGGATATATTTTGAGTTGCACATATGTTCAGATCAAAATAGTTTGCAGGAATGTGTCTGCATGCGATACAAATGTATTAAAAAAAAATGTATATACCAGCAGTCAAACTCTTGGCCTTATGTTTGGAGGAAGGATGATAGAAAAGCCCAAACCAGCATTCGTGTACGACATGCTGGACTGTTAGAACTATAACAGAGACACTCTGCTTGGGGTCAACCTGTCACAGTGGGGCTCAGCAATCCAGAGTCATGTGCTGATAATGAGGGTTAGAGTAATAGTGTAAAGGATAAAGAAACACATCCTTAGTATTTGGCACAAGTACCACACCCTGACATCCAAGGCTCTCTAGTACCTGTAGTGCCACATACTGTAGTAAAGTAAACATACCATAAAAAAGCCTGATATTATAAATACTTATCCATATAATTGTTGCCATCTTCATGCTATAACTAACTCATTAGGGGGGCCTGCTTTTCTTCTTTCTTCCTGTAATCCCTAGCTAGCCAATGTGAATGGCTTTGCCCTGAATTGCTAGAATGTGAGAAAGTTTAGAGAACGGAGGACATTTTATATGGCTGTAGTGACATAAAATTCTGAATAGCAGGCTGAATGAAGCAGCTGGAGAAGTGGTAGTATCCATGGTAACGATGGGCCTATGAGGTGACTGAGGAGTCTGGTGATGGGAGGGGCTTAGGCCTTATAAGGAGAGGACTGATTAGGTTCTCCCTCCCTTTTTCCTCAGTGAAAATTGAACAGTGAAGTGCTCTGCATTTGTTGTACTGTATTGTGTATTATTTGTGATTTTGTGGTGTTTTTCTTCTCATTTCCTTTCCATCTTTACTAATCTTTAAGCTTTTCATCCTCCTTTTATTCTTGAACTTTCTCTTATTTATCTTTCCTATCTTTTAACATGCCGAGGCCCAGTCGTGCTGTGCGTCCCCCTGTTCGTTTTATCGACAGTGGGGTAAGGGATGCTGCTGGCTTAGTGTCAGGTAGTGGGCAGCAGAGGTCAGTACAGACAAGAAGTCAGGTTAGAAATAATGTGGGGAATGTCGCCACCAGGGGTCGGGCTCGACCGCCTGAGAGGCTTTTGGCGGGTGAAGGTGCGTCACGCAGAGGCCGGGTCAGTAGCGAGTCTGTGACACGAGCTGCTGTTGGGAGTGACAATTCTAGAAACTTCTCAAAGGAACCAGTTTCCGTGAATAACATGTCGCGAAGTGTGGGAGCTACGGGGGAGTCGTCGAGCGGGGTGTTAAGGAGAATATTAACATCCCGAGGTGTTACCTCAGGAGTTCATGTGCCGGAGGTACGCCGCGGTCGCCCCGTGGGCCCGCGGGGGTCCGTGGCTGCCAGAGGTGGTCGAAGAAGTTCGATTCTTAATAGAGGTGAGCACATTGGGAGATGTACAAGATTTCATGAGTCGGTGCAAGGAGAGGGGGCACCCAATAGTGGCATTACAATGGGATCGGTTAGTGATATAAACAACAGCGCTGACACGGTTGTAGCGGGACAGGGCGCGAGCACATTGGGTATTAGTAATGCGGGAAGACAGCTTGTAAGGCCCTCCACGGGTAATATTAGGAGTAAAAAAGGAACAGGGGAGCTACGTGGTATGAGGGGCACAGTACCGGGGAGATCTGATGCTCATGCGGTATGCTTGGGAGGTAATGGAGCTGGATTCAATTCGTCTGAGGTAGCGTCTATATGCACCTCGGTTATATCAGCGCTGGTCCCGGTGCTGAATGCCAATAATGCTGAAAGGAATTTTTTGTGGGGGCAGAATCCTGCCGATTTGCAGAGGGATGGAGTTGATGAATCAGGGGCGGCTGTTTTACAGGCCAGATCGGGTGGAGGTAATAGGGGCAATATGAATGTTAGTGAATTTTTGGTAGATGTTTCTCCTTGCTTTTCTACAGAGGAGTCCCTTGCAGCACCTGAGGTGCAGGACGATTCTGGGGAATCAGCTGCGGTGGTAGAATCTGCCCTGGACGAGGGTGGTCTTTATGGTGAGTCGATGGTGCACCCTGCAGCGCGCCAGAATGATTCAGCGGTAGGGTCAGGTAACAGGGGAGCAGTCACAGATAAAGTATGTGGTAAAAAAGCGTCAAAAAAGCGTAAGCATAGGCGCAGAGGGCACAGGGACTCATCTACTTCTTCCTCTGAGTCCACGGGTTCATGTGATAGCAGATGCAGGGGTTGCAAGGGAAAAAATAAAAGGAGGCGCAGACATAGTAGCTCCAGTATGTCCTCGGAGGAGGGTCCTGAGGATTCTTTGCAATGCGCTAATACTGCAGTGTTGAGAGGAGTTCGACCTAGAATTAGGGAGCGTATTAGACTAGGAAAATTCGTTAATATATTTGCTTTAACCAGCAAAGGGAGAAAAGCATTAGAAGAGGCGAAAAAGAAATCAGGTATAGGTGAGGAGGCTTATAAGTCTTACTCTAACTGGCAGAAGGGCATGCTTATCTTTGCAGCCTGTTATTTGGAATACAGGCCTCAGGAGCACATGAACATTATTAAATATATGTTTTTGCTACACGAATTGGCCAGATCCGGGCGCGGGACAGCTTGGAGGTCCTATGATGAGGAATTTCGTAGAAAACAAAATGGGAAGGAGATTATGGATTTTGGTAAAAAAGATGTGGAGATTTTTGTAGATGTTACCCAGCCTCTTAAGAGTGGTTTAGAGGGTCTGGTGGACAAACAAGGTAATTCCAGCAATAAATGGTTGTTGGGTAAGAATCGGGCAGGCAAGTGCTATGCCTTCAATAATAGTCAATGTACCCTAGGGTTCAAGTGTCGTTTTCGTCATGCTTGTATCCGCTGTGAAGGAACACATCCCATAAAAAACTGCCAGCAAACAGTTAGTGGAAGAGGTAGTTGGCAAAAGCAGGATCAACGAATCCCAGCCGCGGCAGTGTCCAAGTAAGGCAATTGCTTCAGTTAAGTTAACAGGTTTACAATTAACGTGGGGCTTGCAGTTTACAGTTTAAAATAAAAAATAAATAAAGATAGTTGCCCTCCTTTGCCTTATTTAATTTTTCACAGTTGGGGTTGTTCTTAAAAAGATTTCAGGTTAATTCCGATTAATTTAGCATTCATCATTTCCAGTAGCATGTTTTAGGGAGATTGTTCTCTGCCCCATGGCAAAAAATTTTGGGTGGAAAGGGGTCTCACTAGTAACTTGCGTTAAGCATGTTCCGGGCATTGGAAACGAAGTGGCAGAGGCGCTATCGCGTTCTAGTGTCACAGGTTTAGGGTGCTAGCTCCGGATGCGAAGGTATCTGGTGACCCTTGCCCGTTTTATGCCTGGCAGGTTATTCGCCCGGATTGGAGGGATTAGCTTTTCGAGCCCTGGCTCCCTCCACTCTTCGAGGGTACAAAAATGCCATGGGAGAGTGGGAAAGATATGTGCGCCTGCATCAAGATCAAGGTAAGACCGATTACGCAATGTTATTGTATTAGGTTTGGGAATGTTTTAGAGCAGGCAGACCAAGAGGGTTCGTAACACGTTTACTGTCTGCTCTTTCTTATTTCTTGAGACTTTATGGCCGGCATGATTTTACTAAATCTTTCTTTCGAGCAAAGATTTTTAAAGGTTGGACTCGAGTTATGTCCCCTGTACAAGATGCACGTAGACCAAGAACTATTTCAATATTGCGGCGCATGGCGGTCGTGTTGCAGGATGTCTGTGCATCTGATTACGAAACACTTTTATTTACATTGTGTTTCGTCATGGCCTTTTTTGGGGCCTTTAGAGTCAGTGAACTGGTGGCTGCTTCGAAATCAGCAAGGTCACCTATGCTTCGTGAACACGTGTCATTGGAAGAGGGAAGCTTATGGTGCAAAGTACAACGTTCCAAAACGGACCAATTGGGCAAAGGTTGTTGGGTTGTTTTGAATTGTGTTAATAACATAGAGATTTGTCCTGTGTCTTTGGCGAGGATTTATTCGAAGACAAGGTCTGATGTGCCAGGTCCATGGTTGCAGCATTTGGATGGTATGCCGGTGACTCAATTTCAATTTAGACGGGTGATGGAACGTTGTATTTGCGCGATGGGTTTGCTGGTATCGAGATATGGTACCCATTCGTTTCGAATAGGTGCGGCGACAACAGCAGCTGCGGAAGGCTGTTCGAACGGGAAAATTAGAGCCTTGGGAAGGTGGAAGTCTGATGTATTTCGGAAATATATCAGGTTTTGACCTGTTTTAAAAAAAAAAAAAAAAAAAAAAGAAAGAAAATCAGACTTGAGGTTTCAGCCACTCGCCATATTTGGGGGTCTTGAGGAATTTTTTATCCTGTCAGGTGCCTTAAGCCTGGGGGATTCAAACCCGCCTGGCAGGTGTGTTTTTCGCCTCTCGTCAAGTCTGATCCCCCCCCCCCCCCCCCCCTTATCTAACTTCCTTTGTAAAAGGAGAACAATTCTCTTCAAAAAATAATCACATTAGAGGCCAAATTAAAATATATTAAAAAAAAAAAAAAAAAAATGTTAAACCATTTTAGCAAGATTTTAAAGGGATGTTTTTGGGGTAATGTTGTCGCAAGATTTTGTTTTAGGGGTTTTTTGTTCAATAAGATTTGTGAATGCTTTTGTATTTTCAGATTTGCGCTTGGATGGGTGTCCGATTTGGATCATGGGGCACTCATACATTTATTATGGTGAAAGGTCTGGTGTTGAGTGCCTTCAGTCCCCGGAAGCTAATCTGGTCAGATGGATTGGAGTGAGGGGACTTCGGTGGGAGCAAGTCATCCCGCTTTTTTGGCAGCAAGTGGAGAGGTCGGGATACCCCCTGAGGGTGGTGTTCCATGTTGCTGGGAATGATCTGACCAGGAGGTCTGGTTTAGATCTTCGGAAAACCATAGTTAGGGATGTAGTTAGTCTTCAGAACAGGTTGTGTTTTTTGAGTGTAGGTTGGTCGGAGATAATCCCTCGTTTAGTGTGGAGGGGTGCAGACAGACCCGCTGCCATTGAGTTGATCCGGCGCCGGATCAATTCTGTGGTTGGCAGAGCTGTTAGCGAGAATTGGGGGTTTGTGGTCCCACATCCCTCAATTTCAGTTTCTGCTCCTCATCTTTATATGGCCGATGGTGTCCATCTGAATTTGAGGGGCATTGAAATTTTTATGGGTGATTTGTGGTTAGCAATTTTTTCTCAGGAGTTTTATTGATAGGTTGAGGGGTTTTAGGAATAGTTAAGGTTAGTTGTAAGGTAGAGGTATGGTGGCGGGGTTTCGTTGAAACTGTGGCGGGTTGGGACGGCCTTAAATTGTGGCTGTAATTTAAAGAGTTTTATAGGTGCTCAGGAGATGTGAAGGTGGTGGAGTTTGATACATTACGGGGCCGGAGTTCCATCGGACCAGGTGGGCTTCGGTCTCCGGTGGAGTTTGTACACACCTGAGCACCTTTGGGTTGAAGTTGGGGAATACCTTGAGTGGAGAGTTGGCCACGGTATTCCCGATAAGGAGAAAGAACACAAGGGGTGGCAAATGGCCCATGGTGGCCCCTTGTGATGAGTGGGGGGCTGGGCTGAAATTGGGCCCCTTAAGAGCCTCCCCTTGGGATGTATGGGGGCTGGGCTGAAATTGGGCCCTTAATAACCCCCATTTGTTATGCGATGGAGGCCGGGCTGAAGTTGGGCCCTTGCCTCCTCTTGTGTTGTTATCAGCCACAGTTAAAAGGGTAGAATAAATAGGGACATTTAAATAGGCCGTCCCTCCTTGCCACCATACCATTTGGTTAATAAAAGCTGACAATTTTATTGGCAAACATATCCTGGTGTCAGTGTCAGTTATTTCTTTATGGATGTTGGGGTATGCGCATGAATGAAGAACAGTCTATGATAGACATTTTAAGAGAACGGAGGACATTTTATATGGCTGTAGTGACATAAAATTCTGAATAGCAGGCTGAATGAAGCAGCTGGAGAAGTGGTAGTATCCATGGTAACGATGGGCCTATGAGGTGACTGAGGAGTCTGGTGATGGGAGGGGCTTAGGCCTTATAAGGAGAGGACTGATTAGGTTCTCCCTCCCTTTTTCCTCAGTGAAAATTGACCCACCCACCCGCCCTTGAGGAGTTTATTATTGGTGTCGGCTTGGCGGGTTGGGACGGCCTTAAATTGTGGCTGTAATTTAAAGAGTTTTATAGGTGCTCAGGAGATGTGAAGGTGGTGGAGTTTGATACATTACGGGGCCGGAGTTCCATCGGACCAGGTGGGCTTCGGTCTCCGGTGGAGTTTGTACACACCTGAGCACCTTTGGGTTGAAGTTGGGGAATACCTTGAGTGGAGAGTTGGCCACGGTATTCCCGATAAGGAGAAAGAACACAAGGGGTGGCAAATGGCCCATGGTGGCCCCTTGTGATGAGTGGGGGGCTGGGCTGAAATTGGGCCCCTTAAGAGCCTCCCCTTGGGATGTATGGGGGCTGGGCTGAAATTGGGCCCTTAATAACCCCCATTTGTTATGCGATGGAGGCCGGGCTGAAGTTGGGCCCTTGCCTCCTCTTGTGTTGTTATCAGCCACAGTTAAAAGGGTAGAATAAATAGGGACATTTAAATAGGCCGTCCCTCCTTGCCACCATACCATTTGGTTAATAAAAGCTGACAATTTTATTGGCAAACATATCCTGGTGTCAGTGTCAGTTATTTCTTTATGGATGTTGGGGTATGCGCATGAATGAAGAACAGTCTATGATAGACATTTTAATATAATTTTCTTGTTTTGTATAAACTCCAGAGGCAATATGAATGAACTACTGTATTTTAATATCTCATTTTCAGATAAGTCTCCTCTCCACATTGGGCAGTATACTATAGAGACGAGTTGTAGTTTTAGCAGTTTTTAATGGATGGGAGAGAAATTGTTCAAGGCTATTTTACTTTTCCAATAGAGCTAAAGTGGAATGTGAGTGTAAGATGGAAATGTAAATTGCAGACAAGTCTGGCCAGATAAAGTACACTTTCTAAAAGTAAATCACTTTAGAAAGATGACCAATTTTATCATGAGATTGGAAAAAAAACAGATTCCAATACATTAAATTTGCAATATTATATTTGCTATGGCCGTAACGTAACTGAGAACTCCTGGCACTGGGGGAGCATATTTGGCACTGGGGGGGCATATTTGGCACTGGGGGAGCATATTTGGCACTGGGGGGGGGCATATCTGGCACTGGGGGAGCATATTTGGCACTGGGGGGGCATATTTGGCACTGGGGGAGCATATTTGGCATGGGGGGGAATATCTGGCACTGGGGGGTATATGTGTTACTGGCACTGGGGGGGCATATTTGGCACTGGGAATATATGTGTACCTGGCACTGGGGGGGCATATGTGGCACTGGGGGTATGTGTGTAGCTGGCACTGGGGGAGTATATGGGGCACTGGGGGCATATGTGTACCTGGCACTGTGAGGGAATATCTGGCACTGGGGGCATATGTGGCACTGGGAGCACAGCCCTAGCAACAAGCATTACCCCCTGGTTACAAGCACAACACCCAGCTCATGAAATCCCTGGCAACAAGCATTACCCCCTAGCAACAAGCATGACACCCAGTGCATAAAACCCCTGGCAACAAGCTTGAAACCCAGCACATGATACCTCTGGCAACAAGCATAACACCTACTGCATGAAACCCCTGGCAACGAGCATGACACCCTGAGCATGAAAATCCCTGGCACCGTGCATGGAACCAAGAGCATGAAACCCCTGGCAACGAGCAAGTAATTTAAAAGTAATTAGAAGTCTTACTGTAGGACTTAATGTGTAATGGGTATTGCGGTGTGTGGCATAATGTATCACGGACATTGCGGTGTGTGTCACAATGTGTCACGGGCATTACGGTGTGTGGCATACTATATCACGGCATTGTGGTATGTGGTATAATGTCTCAGGGGCATTGCAATGTGTGGCATAATGTATAACGGGCACTGCGGTGTGTGGCATAGGGTATAACGGGCATTGCGGTATGTGTCACAGGCATTACGGTGTGTGGTATACTATATCACAGGCATTGTGGTATGTGGTATAATGTCTCAGGGTCATTGCAGTGTGTGGCATAATGTATCACGGACATTGCAGTGTGTGGCATAATGTATTACGGACATTGCGGTGTGTGTCATAATGTGTCACATGCATTGTACTGTATGTGCTATAATGTATCAGGGGCATTGCAGTGTGTAGCATAATGTATAACGGCCATTGTGATGTGTGTCATAATGTGCCATAGGCATTCCGGTGTGTGGCATAATGTGTCGAGGGGATTATGGTGTGTGACATATTGTGTCATAGGCATTATTGTGTGTGGCATAATTTCTAAGGGCCATTGCAGTATGTGGCATAATGTATATTGGGCATGATAGAGTCAAATATCTACCTTTTAACATTAGCTATATACTAATACCGTGTAGCCGTAGTGGCCGTTAAACCTCGTGCACGTGCTACGCACTTCATACGCTATTTGCGTATGAAGGACTCACACGTGGTACGCAAGTAACGTACACACACTGCGCTGGGTGTACGGAATACACACTGCGAGCGCACACACAGACAGTACTTTTATAAACTTTAAACACAGAATATGCTTACACTGTAAACCTTAGAATTGTAACACTGTAATGATATACAACTGGTTAACCTGGATATATAAGCAAGCTGTTTGAGTGATTTGAAATACACAGAAACCCTTTGTACTAGCTAGAAACACACAGACACCCTGCTGAGGCTCCAAAACCTTTACTAACGAGCTTTTAGATATATCAAAAGGGGAAACACAATTACAGCTTATACTCTACAGTCTAACATCAGTATCTAAGCAGACTAACTACACATAAATATACAATAGCGTCACAATCTTATACAATAACAGAGAGAGAGAGAATATGGCAAATACAAACAGGGAACAAGTTGGTTACAGAGAATAACTTACACACACTGGGGAATGATCGCTGCGCAGCTTCTGGTACCAGCTCCAAGTTAGTCAAGATGAAAACCGTTGTGTGGAGAGAGAGAGAGTGAGCTGGCCAGGCTGGCTGTCCTTATATACACAGCATACAGTACACTACAAAGGGACCTATAATCTCATTGTTCATTGGACACAGGAATCTGTCTTCATATTACAACAAAAGGTCATAGGTTTGTTTGAACAGGTGGGCTGTGACTACCCCAGACTGCTCAGGTGGGAGGGAAACTCAGGATTTCCAACACATGGACAATGAATAAATGTCCAGAAACTACTAATAGACATAACTATATGCAGGAGCGATTAATCTTTACCTAACCAGCACCGGATTGTTTCTAATAAAATGTTCTTTAGTTAGGTACCAAACACCACTGCTCAAATCCTATCTGACCCTTCATATCATGCAAAGAGGAATACCTCTGTCCAGGGACCAGTCACAATAAACAAACTTACAGTTATCATCAAGGGGAACATTATCTATAAAACACACTATTTGGTTTCATTATTTAATGATTGAGTTGCCCGCTAGACGCACACAAACTCCACCGTAAATGCACATACCACGCGCTCAAGCGCACGGCCGTGGAGGCGCCGTCACGCAGCTGCGAATATGCGCACGCACGGGAGAGAATGTGCACGTGCAGCGGGCAAGCGCATGAGGCGAATATATGGCAACATGTAGCATGATATTTTTCCGACTTTGACAGTCCACCCTTTGGCAGTCATCAATAACTGCCACTTCCTAAAACAGTTCAAAAAGAAAAATATATATATACCATCATGTTAGTACCATTTTATGATTGAGGAAAGGGAGGAGAGGAGAAGGTGGGAAAAAGGTATGACCTAGTGAGATAGTAGAAGCATGTGTGTATGAATCCATGTTTGAGGGGTCATGTATCATCGTGCCGTATGTGTTTTAAATCAAGCTTCGAGGTATTGCGAAGTATACATTTGGATCCTTCTTATCCCGTATTACGGGTCTGTGGATGAGCTGTCAAACTTTACCGAGCTCTTTTCGGCTTTTGGTTGCAACAAATGGGGGAGCACATTTAGTTGATGATACATGAATGGGGGGATATGTGAGTGCTGATATCTGTATCTATATTCCCTATCGACTATGTGTGTCATTACCTGAAGGTTGTAGAGGTGAAGATAAGAAGCAATTATTATAAATGCAGTCGTAAACTATGTGAGTTTAATATGCATTCGCCGATTGAAGTCTTGTCTGATGTCTTGTCTTGATGTACATGTTGTCTGATGTCTCTCGGTGCTTTTGCTATAAATAACGAGCAAAAGTTGTTCCATTGTCCATAAAGTTACAGTCTCTAAAGTATTGGGCTATTGTAAAAGTTAAAGTCACTAGGGATATTGGGGGTCTGTGGTATAGTCCATCGATGGTCTGTATAAAAGAGGTTGTCAAATTCTTCTTCCAAGCAGATGTCTTTGTACCTTGGAGGAAAACAAAGGAGAAACGGGTGAAAGAAACGGACCGTGGAATCGCATTTTCATCACAACATTGTCTCTATCGTTGGGTCATAAATCAAATTTGTTGTTGTTATTATAGTGTCTTCGCTCCTTAAACTCATCACTCTGGTATTACCTTTACACTTCGTTAAAATCCGAACGCATCTAAATATCAGGCCAACAAATATGACGACTCCCAATATACACAAGAGAAATTTCCCTACATCCATGATAATACCTTGGGCCCATTCTCCTAAGCCCGAGAACTAATTTCGTGGGTTCAACCATGACACCCAACCGGTCAGCTCATTGCCCACAGCGGCGAGAGTGAGATTATGTCTCCTCCGGAACTCCCACTTTAATTGCAAAATGTCATCCATCTTTTGGTCTATGACCTCGACTGGGTCCTCTGTGCTGTTTGTGATATACGTGCAGCACTTTATTCCATACTGAGTTGCTAGGGTAACACAATACCCACCTGTCACAGCTGTGAGATAATTGAGAACCATCCTATGCTGAACCAGTTCTGTTTTGTAGGCTTGTAACTCTCTCCCAGTATACCTGAACGTGTCGTCATACATTTCAGTGATATTGTCTAATAAATTTGCAAGCGCAGTTATATACCTAAAGTTTATCACTCCCCTGGCGGTACGAGTGATATCCATCGCGAGAAGGAATTGAATCCCGGTGGATTCATGGATCAGATCAGAGGCATGATGCTCTGTCTTCTCTATCAGGTGCCTTTTAACGACGTGCTCGTAATGAGTGTGAGTATAAGGAGCTTGGGCACCACGGTGAATATCTTTCATTTTGTTATGGGGTACAGTCATTACTTCAGGCAGTACTTTTCCAATATAACATAATCCCTCTGAGTTTGGGGCAAGCCACTTATACGCCTTCCTCCCGCATATGAAATATGCATCATCGGGGAGAACATATGGGACGGAGTATGACATTACCATGTTACAAATTTTCCATGTGAAATCTCCTAACCCTAATTCTCCCATCTGTTTA
The DNA here is from genome assembly GCF_028390025.1 of Pseudophryne corroboree. Lineage (NCBI taxonomy): Eukaryota > Metazoa > Chordata > Amphibia > Anura > Myobatrachidae > Pseudophryne > Pseudophryne corroboree. The sequence continues at coordinate 905,857,705 of NC_086444.1, read as the reverse complement.
GTACACGTATCTGTTTGTACGATATGTGCACAGTATCCTGGTGATACTTCTCCAACTCGCATGGTCCTACTTCCTAAAGTGTACCTATACCGGAAAAATTTTCTATGGTCGGCTATCTGGCGTATAAGTTCTGTGTCTATGGGCATTCTGTCGGCTCTGTGTGAAAATGTCATGGTTTGGTTACTCCATGACACTTCCCAATTTCCCGGCTTTCGGGGATTGGAAATGTTAAAGCACACTAAGGACCTATCCACATGATATTGGTGGAGCTTCAAACTAGGAGGACTAGAGATATTAAACCTCTTGTCCACCGGCCTCCCACCACTTAGCTCAAGTACCTCTCCTACAGTTAAAGGGAATGGTACTAGTCCTGATTTGCTATGGCCTTGAGGTACTTGAGAGCATACCCAACAGTCTGTCTGATTTAACACTTTACCCACTAAGGAGTGATAGTCACTCAATGGATGCCAGTCCATATGGATATTAAAACTGGATTGACATTTCTTGATGCACCCATCCTCAACTATACTGTCACAGTGTCTACAGATGCAGTTCTCTTCTGCTAACAATCCTTCACAATTCCTTCTATTGTCAATGCTATCAGATCGTTTTCTGATACTCGCCTTTACTCAGTGATTATGTTGCTATTGGAAATTTACGCCTCCGTCTCAGTCATCAGAAACCCATTCCGGATCCTTTCTCGACCTCACTGGTACTCTCACCGAAACAGACTGCTCTGGTCAACATCATGGTCAACAGGAAAACACGGACTGCAGTCTCTTGGGGCGAGTCCATCTTACAGGAGGAGAAAGAGAAATTTGTAATGGGGGCACAAAAAAAAATACTTTGAGGGGAAAGAAAAAATGTTATGATGCTTTTGTCCTCTAGTCGTGTTGTTCTTCTTGCTCTGCTGTCATCTCAAAGGTGCTGTCTCTCAGTCTTCCAAACGAACACTCCGGTGATACAATATTCCTTCCAAATCAGCGATCTCTCTGTAAGGAGCAAAAATCTTGCATTACCATTTGTCTAACTGATGTGTGACATACCATCTTTAAAACATGAGAACATGAGAGAGAAGAGAGAGGGAAAAAAAAAAACGAGAGAGAGAACAATTCATCACATTTTACATTAAACAACAAACAAAAAACATTGTCAGATCTTCCGTTCACCATCAGGCTGTCACACCAACACATCCATTGGTATCTTTGCGCAGTCTCCCCCATCAGTATTTCCACACTCCACCTTTTTTGTACCTGGCCAGGACACACCGATGTCGGTAGGTCACACTGGGGTTAGGTAGACTTCTGCAAAGACCAAGTAGCTATGTGATGTTTGAGTTCTGCCGATGAACGTCAGAGATGGGGAAAAAGAAACATTTACAAATAAATTTACAACGTTTACCCGGCCGTTCCTGTGTCTACAAGGAACTGACCTCCCAATTTCAGTAACTGTAACCTCAGGCTTACTATCAGTCCTAATGATCACCTTTCCCGACTACATATTACAGGTGCGGCCCAAACTTCTTCCTATATGATCCCTGATTACAATTTCGTGTGTCATAACTCTGCTCGTGTTCTTGTCTAGGGGGTCTGACTTTATGTGGGCTGTTACAGTTGCTGGCATAATGCCCTTCTCTTTTACAAAGATAACAAACTCTTGGCTTCCTCCATGTGCCAGTGGCCTGGGGTTTCGGTCGATTTGATGCCTCCTCCAGTGCTTGGATGCTCATCACCGTCAACCGCTCTCCCTGTGCTTCCCTGGTTCTTTGGATATTACGGTCATGCTCGATAGCGGACTCTCTTAATGCAGCCACCGAGATACCTCTCCAGTGAGGTAGAGAGGTTTGTACCCTGATTCTTAGTGTGTCTTTTAAGCCGTCCATTAATACGGACACAGCTACTTCTCTATGATTCACATTTGTTTTAATGTCTTCTATCCCTGTATACCTAGCCATGTCCTGCAATGCCCGATGGAAATAATCAGCAGCTGTTTCTCCCTCTTTTTGTTTGATGGAGAAAATTTTGTTCCATTTGACAACAGCAGGAAAATACACTCCCAACTGCAGATTGATTATTTTTACATTATCTTGGTTGTACTCATCCGTAAGGGGTACCTCTTCATCTAGTTTACAGTCAGCGATAAATTTCACTGAGTTGACATTGGGGGGTAAACATGCCCTCAGCAATACCCGCCAATCTTTGTTATTGGGCTCCACAGTATTTCCTAGCTCTCTAATGTACTTCTGGCTTGCAACTAGATCTTTCCTAGGATCAGGGAATTCAGACACCATTGATCTTAATTCCGTTCGGGAAAAGGGGCAGTGCATGGCGATGTTTCTGACAGGAGTGACTCCTGAAGTGTCAGTTTTCCCATTTGGTACTGCAATTACCCTGACAGGATTAAGTCCAATAACGTCATTCTGAGTTGGTTCTACAATATGAGGTACATTTGTTTGTGCGTGATATATAACACCATACGTACCTGTGGACACGACCTCACCTGACCCTCCGTTAGGGGGTTTGATTGCTGCCTTTACCGATTTGGTCGCGTCCACCTGGATGTCTTGTATGATGGCTGCTGGGAAAGGTGCCGACATCGTGCTGGGCTCACTTTCTTGTTTGTAATCCTGAGGGAAGTTTAACATGGGGTGCAACTTGCACGGGTTAACAGTGGTACATTTAACAGTTTTACTTTTATCATTGCTACATTTGTTACTTTTATCATTGTTACATTTATTACAATTATTCTTATCATCAATAATACAGTTGCTAAGTGCATGTTTATCAAACACCAGTGTGCCACTCTCTGTAACCACCTTCTCTGTTGTTGCCATATTTTTCTTACCACAGTGAGAGTCAGCTGTGTAAGCTAATCCTCCTTGTATTTCACCTTCCTGTTGCCATATCTGTAAACAATCATAATGTCTAATTCGTTGCTTCCCGGATTTTATGAGACAGATCCTTCGCCTTAAATTATGCAATACCTCTGAGTCAAAACTACCTATCCCAGGAAATGGTGCTTTATCCCCCACAGTCATTCGTGTCCATTCGTCACAAAAGGTCTCAGTGTGGGGACCATACTTCCCCCACATTACTAACCGAGCAGACCCTCGGGGTCTGCAAGCCTCTTCAGTCTGAACCCTGACTGCTAAACGTCCCTGTGTTGTGCACTTGGCTTCCATTGTGGACCTTTTTAACACAGAAAAACTTCCTAAAATGCACCAAACACAGAAGTCTACGGTGGAAGTTTTCCAAGCTCTTCCACCAGCTTCTTCTGCTCCGAGTACAACGAATCCGCCCCTTTTAGCAGACCCACGTAATCGTTGCAGGCCCTACCAGCGAAAATTCCTTACCTTTATATTTTTTTACACAAATCACGCTTGCATGTGCTCCCTACAACACGCATGAGGACAATTTAAATATACGACCTCATATCACGTTGCGTTATTGGTCACACATACAACCGTGCGGTCCAATCGTACCACTTATAGACACTTGTTGCCTATAAATGGTAGGATCGTTGGAGTCTCCCTACTGTGCTCCAAAACAGCCAGAGCGTAATACCACGAAAACTTTATCACACTCCGTCGCACGTTTTCACCTAGACCGTGCTCATCACGTATTCACCTAGACCGTGATTCACCAAGACTTACTTCACCAAGATTTACTTCACCAAGATTTACTTCACCAAGATTTACTTCACCAAGATTTCACCAAGACTTCACCAAGAGGAGTTCAATACACTCATACCGTTTTCAACCCACTATCATTCTATAGTTTTCTGATCAGAAAAATCATTTCCCGTAATCTGATAGCTCTCCCCAGAGGCATTACAGTAAAGTAAGGTATTTAAACTAAATTTTGGAAACTGAAATCAATTTGTGCTATTATCGCGTTGCCTCCTTATCGCTTACTTAAAACAATACTATCGTGTGATTTGTATCATGTGGGCGTACCCAGATGCTCCGTTGCGTAATATACGCTCCGTGCGTTGGCCCTTGTGTCGCGTACGCTAGTCTCACCCTTTTGTTAGAGACACGCGTACGCCGGACAGATATGTCCACAGAAATACAATTAACACGTTTATATCAATGTAGATGATCTTTAACTGTAATCATCTACCGAGCACCACACAGGTCTTTCCTTGTATCTTTAGGCAAAGCTGTGTGCGTGTTTTACAAATTACTCCTTAACGTATTATTTTTACTTTTAACTACCAATAGCAACAAATCTTTCTCAGCACGTTATCAATTATGAAATGGCAACCAGGAGAATGAAAATGTGAAAATACACAAATGAAAATGCAATTCTAAATTTATCTAATAACATACATTGATGTAAGCACGCACATATAGATATTACATATATGTACTAATCACTATTACATATATGAGACCTTATTCAGTGCTTCTAATTTGCATATGAATGTGCTTTTTTTTAAACTAATCTGTGAAGGAGATTCTCTTCACTACTAGGGAACAAAACCAGTTACACAGGTTCATTTGCATTTCAATGGCCCATCTTACAAGTAGCAGAGTTAAACAGGCTCTTGAATGGGGACAGTGACAAAACAAAAAAACAAAAAAAAACACTACGTTTTATTTGTGTATTTCCTAAATCAAATATTTATTTTATTATTAACTTTTATCAAACTCTATCTGAACCACTCATGATTGACCATGACATGGACTAAACAAATGCATAAAAAAAAACTCATTAAATGATGATTTCATTTTGACAATGGATGGCTGATTATTTCCTGAGTCAACTGAAAATCAGCCGCTTAGGATTTTTTTTTTGACCTTCCCAAAATGGCCGCTGCTCCTCCCCCTTCCACCTCCATGAGGGTTACACAAAATGGGGGACAGACCATGCGGCTCCTTTTGTCACAAAGAAAATCATCATGCCAGCCCCTGAAGTTATTTTTAAGCCTGGGTAAAAACTATCACGCTATGCAGAGTGATTAAAAATACTTTTAAACCTATTTAAACAGACAAGCCATCCAATCTGCGTGTGCGGTTGGCACCAAATAGAAATAAAAACCAGATTTACAAAGACAATAGCTTAATGTTCCTACCTTCCCCGGATTCCACCAGCATCCCTACAAGCCAAAAGAATCAGACGCAGACTCTCATCTGATCAGCACTACAAGATACTACCTTTGCTCCCTTTGCTGATCGATAAAGTCTGCGCATTTTCGCCTGACTGAGGATATGAGATGGACCGGACTTGCCCCCAATTGATAGAGTCAAATATCTACCTTTTAACATTAGCTATATACTAATACCGTGTAGCCGTAGTGGCCGCTAAACCTCGTGCACGTGCTACGCACTTCATACGCTATTTGCGTATGAAGGCCTCACACGTGGTGCGCAAGTAACGTACACACACTGCGCTGGGTGTATGGAATACACACTGCGAGCGCACACACAGACAGTACTTTTATAAACTTTAAACACAGAATATGCTTACACTGTAAACCTTAGAATTGTAACACTGTAATGATATACAACTGGTTAACCTGGATATATAAGCAAGCTGTTTGAGTGATTTGAAATACACAGAAACCCTTTGCACTAGCTAGAAACACACAGACACCCTGCTGAGGCTCCAAAACCTTTACTAACGAGCTTTTAGATATATCAAAAGGGGAAACACAATTACAGCTTATACTCTACAGTCTAACATCAGTATCTAAGCAGACTAACTACACATAAATATACAATAGCGTCACAATCTTATACAATAACAGAGAGAGAGAGAATATGGCAAATACAAACAGGGAACAAGTTGGTTACAGAGAATAACTTACACACACTGGGGAATGATCGCTGCGCAGCTTCTGGTACCAGTTCCAAGTTAGTCAAGATGAAAACCGTTGTGTGGAGAGAGAGATAGTGAGCTGGCCAGGCTGGCTGTCCTTATATACACAGCATACAGTACACTACAAAGGGACCTATAATCTCATTGTTCATTGGACACAGGAATCTGTCTTCATATTACAACAAAAGGTCATAGGTTTGTTTGAACAGGTGGGCTGTGACTACCCCAGACTGCTCAGGTGGGAGGGAAACTCAGGATTTCCAACACATGGACAATGAATAAATGTCCAGAAACTACTAATAGACATAACTATATGCAGGAGCGATTAATCTTTACCTAACCAGCACCGGATTGTTTCTAATAAAATGTTCTTTAGTTAGGTACCAAACACCACTGCTCAAATCCTATCTGACCCTTCATATCATGCAAAGAGGAATACCTCTTTCCAGGGACCAGTCACAATAAACAAACTTACAGTTATCATCAAGGGGAACATTATCCATAAAACACACAATTTGGTTTCATTATTTAACGATTGAGTCGCCCGCTAGACGCACACAAACTCCACCGTAAATGCACATACCACGCGCTCAAGCGCACGGCCATGGAGGCGCCGTCACGCAGCTGCGAATATGCGCACGCACGGTAGAGAATGTGCACGTGCAGCGGGCAAGCGCATGAGGTGAATATATGGCAACGTGTAGCATGATATTTTTCCGACTTTGACAGGCATTACTATAAGGAGGAAAAATGACAAATAATGTAAGGGGCATGAATCAGGATTATTTTTTTTCCTGTGGTGGCCAACGTCTGGGCGTGCAGGTTGCAAAACTGGGGTATAAGGTAGTCTTTTCCTGCAATGCCACGGCCCTTTATACAAAGCCACGCCCATTTCTGTGAGGTCACGCCCCCTTTTTTGCTGCGCACACCGACTCATCACTTTACTAGTGGCAATTATGGGATGGGGGGGGGCACCAGAAAATGTTTTGGCTTAGGGGAGAAAAATGTCTACTTACGCCACTGGGTCACCTGTAGATTTTTAAAATGTGACAGTTGGTGATACACAGTGCACCTGCTGGGTGACATGGAAATTTGTGAACCGTGTGGGGTCCTGAGGACTGAGTTTGAGAACCACTGGCTTAAAGGAATAAAGTGACAAATTGGCATTTACTTAGTCCACTATAATTTTCTGAGTTTATATGGAAGACTTTCAGCTCTCATTCCTAGGTGCAAGGCTTGGTACACACTTGATGGGTGTGGATTATTAGATCTACACTAAAAAGGTCCACAGTCAATGGATCTACCACTAATGGTAGACATTCATTAGGTCAAAAGGTCAACATGTATGCTAAACTATCTTCTCCTTTACTTATGCTCCCTAATATTTCTTTAAAGACGTTAACCAAATTGATTACAAATCTGAACCTGTCAAGATGGTTTATATGTGGTATGAACATGTTTCGTGATATGCTTGAGGGGTCAACCTTGCTCCCATGTTCTAGTCTCCAACAAAAAAATTATCTCCCTACCTCTGAGCTTTTGTCTTACTGCCAGATCTACCACTGGTGGAAAAATGTATCTAAGCAAGTAAACCCTGTTAATCCCCTTGTTACTAAATTGTTTACTCGTCTCTCACAATCTAGTTCCAGGGGTGACATTTCATTTTGGTATTGTATTCTCATTGATTTACTTCCCATTTCTAAGTCCTCGGCACAAACAAAATGGGAAACGGAGTTGGGTATTAAGCGTTTCTCAAACCAATGGGGTAAAATCTTCCAATAATCATATAATATGTCGGTGCTTAAACCACACCGAAATGCATATTAAGTTACAGTACTTCACAGATTGTATTTGAACTCTGATAGATTGCATACCTTTTGACCTACATGCTGTAAATTTTGCTGGCGACAATGCAGTGAACCATGTGTTTAATGTCTTTTGGTCTTGCCCTATCATCACCGGGTTCTAGCAGTTTTTGAATTAATAAATAAAGTACTGGACTTGACAACATTGTCCCCCTTATTGGCCTTATTAAATATAATTCCTGAAGGCATTCCGTCCCATAAGCGGTATGTGCTCGGCCATATTCTCATAGCTGCTCGTGCAGCCTTAGCTCAAATTTGGAAACAACCTGCCGCACCTACCTTGTTGAATGTTATACAGAAAATTAATTTCAATTTTGTTATGGAGATTGAATACTTACCATATTCATATTCAATTAATTTTCCATTGGTTCGTTGGTCTCCCCGGCATATCTATTCTACAGATGGAGACGGCGCGCACTTCACCCCCAAGTCATATCAATCTGACCCTCTTCAGTTTAGTCTTAATGAAACAATGGGGGTAATTCCAAGTTGATCGCAGCAGGAAATTTTTTAGCAGTTGGGAAAAACCATGTGCACTGCAGGGGAGGGCAGATATAACATTTGCAGAGAGAGTTAGATTTGGGTGGGTTTTTTGTTTCTGTGCAGGGTAAATACTGGCTGCTTTATTTTTACACTGCAATTTAGATTGCAGATTGAACACACCACACCCAAATCTAACTCTCTCTGCAAATGTTATATCTGCCTCCCCTGCAGTGCACATGGTTTTGCCCAACTGCTAAAAATATTCCTGCTGCGATCAACTTGGAATTACCCCCAATGTCTGACTCTACACCTGATTCATGAATTTATTTCCTAGGGTAATATTATGTGTCGATTATTGGCCAGAGTTTCTCGTTCCACTGCCTGAATTTTATGTGTCACTGCAGTTCAGAAATGTGTTTTATTTCACCCTTATTTTTCTTTTGTGATGCTGATAACACCATGTATAAGAATTGTGATTACTTATACAGTATGTTGCTGGGATCCTAATTTGTTCCCCTTGCCTCCCTAACCCCCCCCCCCCCCACCCCCCTCCTCTTTTCGTTTTTTCGGTTCCCCTTGCACAATTTTTTTTTTTTTTTTTTTTTGGGGGGGGGGTGTTTTGTCACTTTTCTGCCACAAACAAGCCCCATTAGTGTATCACATCCCCTCGCATGGCTCGCTTCGCTCACCATGCTACGGGCAAGGTGCCTCACTCCACTACTGCTGCGCTCGGCACAGGTTACTATTCCCAATCGTAGTCCACATGGATGGTAAGGTATGATAAAGTTGAAAAAAATTAAAAAACTTGTGTCTACCTTATGTGTGTCTACCATTGTCACATAGACCTTTTGACCATGTCGACCTTTTGAACTGTTTTCTTTTACATATCGACCTTTTGACCGTGTCGGTCTTCTGACCTTCGACCTAATGCATGTCTACCATTAGTGGTAGACCTATTGACTGTAAACCTTTTTAGTGTAGATCACAGGTTCTCAAACTCGGTCCTCAGGACCCCACACAGTGCATGTTTTGCAGGTCTCCTCACAGAATCACAAGTGAAATAATTAGCTCCACCTGTGGACCTTTTAAAATGGGTCAGTGAGTAATTAATACACCTGTGCACTTGCTGGGTTACCTGCAAAACATGCACTGTGTGGGGTCCTGAGGACCGAGTTTGAGAACCCCTGGTGTAGATCTATAGTTCGGATACCACACTTGACAATATGCAGCTGATATATCGTCCGATCCATCCAATATCATTCACATTGTCCAGTGTGTATGCACAATATCGTTAATCATGCGCACTCCCGTAGGTCGTTAATGATGTTCAATATTTTTAGATAAAGCCTTGAAATCTAAAGATATTGGATAAAACTGCTTGCACCTGGATGTGGGTGGATGCCGTCACTGACGATATTAAGTGTGTATGCCCGATATCGTTTGCCTTGACGATGTTGCGACTTGTGTGCATTGTCAAGTGTGTACCCCGCCTAACTGACCCAGCTTTTCTTACAAGATAACTTTTTTGTATAAAATATAAGGCAAGCAAACCATGATATTCATTTTGGTAGGTCTTGCCAGCAGAATGGCAGGCAGAATAGCAGAGTTGTGGTAACTAAGCAATCATTAAACATTAATCTATATCAAAGCGATAATAAAATACACAAAGGCTACTTAAGAACAAAAATAGTGAAATAATTGAAGTTACATTTAAAATATTGGAAAGAAAGGTCCATTTTTCTCAGTTTAATTAAAAGATGATGTAGTTATTTTTGGCAGTTAGCACTTTCATCTTTTTAAATAAGACTCATGTTGCATACCATTGACATTTATGGTTTTCTACATTCTAATACCTTCCTGTATATTCCTATAATAAGACAGCTTAGAGCATACATTATCTAGCAATTAAAATGTAATAGTCCTCAGGAGCAAAAAATTCCAAGTGTTTATAGTTATTGCACAAATTGATAGAAGCTGACATGTAAACCAACATGCAAAGTACAGTACATTGGCACTCATTCCGAGTTGATCGCTCGCTAGCAGTTTTTAGCAGCTGTGCAAACGCTATGCCGCCGCCCACTGGGGAGTGTATTTTAGCTTAGCAGAAGTGCAAACACTTGTGCAGCAGAGCGCCTGCAAAACCTTTTTGTGCAAAACAAGACCAGCCCTGTAGTTACTCTTCGTGTACGTTGGTTCTAACGTTGGAGGGTTGGCTTTTGACATCACACACCCGCCCAGCGTTAGACAAACCACGCCTGCATTTTCCCTGGCACACCTGCGTTTTTCCAAACACTCCAGGAAAATGGTCAGTTGACACAGAGAAACGCCCACTTCATGTCAATCACTCTGCGCCCGTCAGTGTGACTTAATTCTTCGCTAGAGCCTGTGTAAAATCACATTGTTTGTTGTACCCGTACGTCGCGCGTGCGCATTGCGGCCCATACGCATGCGCAGAAATGCCGATTTTTAGCCTGATCGCTGCGCTCCAAAAATCGGCAGTGAGCGATCAACTCGGAATGACCCCCATTGTCACTCCCACAATTTGTAACCTATGCTTTGATTTTCTGAAGCTTGTATTTCAGCTTTTCTAAAATTATGGCCTTCATATGTAGCTGGGCATACGTCAGTTTTGCACTATGATTAACTGCCCCTTCACACCAAAATGTGTCCACATCAAGATGTGTGCACATCATAGACTTGCATCCTCTTATGGGAAGAGTGTCAAGCAAACTGAGTACGGTAAGGGCATGATTACATAAGCATATCACATGACCTGGACATTTTAAAGATATACGAGAAAGTATAACTTCGAACACATTCAATCCACATGTATACGCACACTTGTACGATTAAATTACAAGGCATGAGATACACTAGATTAGCATAAATAAACTCCTTCAGTATTGGAAGAGCAGTAGCTGTCCCTTCTCTGTACATACACTAGGACCCAGAGTCTGCTGGGAGGTGCGACCTGCAACCTGGTGTGCTGCTGCACATATGCAGAGTACAGCCATCTTTACTGTGTAACAGTGCCCCAATACTGCACAAAGGTACAGTATTTATTTTCTGAGGTGAGACACCCATTAGCTGCAGTACCACTATTTGATACCACTGCTGTTAACGCCTGCATTACCACAGTGTTACTGCATTAACCCTGTACCTTCTGTTTACCAATAAACCCAGCATCCTGGTTAAGGACTCTCTGTGTGGTCTCACAGTCACTTTCACATCCATTGTAATGTACACCTTATTGTTATCACCATTCCAATAGGAAATATACTGTATATCAATATTCTGAACATAGGAATACACTAATTTAACATAAGTAAACTACTTCTCAAGTTCTCAGGAATTTAGCACTTTGAGATGTGCGGCGGGCACTTTTCGTGTTTTGTGTTTTGGTTTTGGTTCTAGTTCCACTTTCGTGTTTTGGTTTTAACTTGGTTTTGCCAAAACCACCCTTTCGTGTTTTGGTTTTGGATCTGGATGATTTTTGAATTTTTTTAAAAACAGCTAAAATCACAGAATTTGGGGCTAATTTTGCTCCTACGGTATTATTAACCCCAATAACAATCATTTCCACTCATTTCCAGTCTATTCTGAACACCTCACAATATTGTTATTAGGCCTAAAAGTTGCACCGAGGTGGCGGTATGACTACGTTAAGCGACACAAGTGTGCGGCACAAACACCTGGCCCATCTAGGAGTGGCACTGTAGTTGCAGACAAGATGGCACTATTCAAAAACTAGTCCCCAAACAGCACATGATACAAAGAAGAAAAAGAGGTGCAATGATGTAGCTGGATGGCCAAGCTAAGCGACACAAGTGTGCGGCACAAACACCTGTCCCATCTAGGAGTGGCACTGCAGTTGCAGACAGGATGGCACTTAAAAAAACTAGGCCCCGAACAGCACATCATGCAAAGAAGTAAAAGACGTGCAGTGAGGTAGCTGTATGACTAAGCTAAGCGACACAAGTGTGCAGCACAAACAACATATGACGTGCTGGAATTTGCCCAGATGTAATACACGCACAATATTGGTGGCACAGCATAGCGTACCCCTAAACCACACACACACACACACACACACACACACACACACACACACACACACACACACACACACAGTAAAGCCTGTAAAATTAATTTGGATAATAACCCTTTTATTTGGAGCTATTATAATAATACTAGGTGATTCATTCTGCCCTACGGGGGCTCTTCACACTGTCGTAAGCAGCAGCGTATACCACTGTGACTGCCTCGTCACTGGAATGACTGATGGACAGGACACTACCACTGGTCTGATGCAGGACAACACAACAACACTGTAAGGGACTTGTGGTTGTTGTTATAATTATTATACGGCAGCAGTGGACATATAGCAGCAGCGTATATCGTCACTGGAATGGCTGATGAGACAGGACACTACCACTGGTCTGATGCAGCACAACACAACAACACTTTATACAGCTACACTGGATATATGGCAGCAGAGAACACCAACACTGTGACTGGCTGGACTGATGCAGCACAATACACTGACTACACTGGACTGGACAGCACAACACAGCACCACTTTATACAGCTACACTGGATATATGGCAGCAGAGAACACCAACACTGTGACTGGCTGGACTGATGCAGCACAGTACACTGACTACACTGCACTGGACAGCACAACACAGCACCACTTTATACAGCTACACTGGCAGGAGGGGACACCAACACTCTGACTGGCTGGACTGATGCAGCACAGTACACTGACTACACTGCACTGGACTGAGCAGCACAACACAGCACAAGACTCGCCACCCCTCTTTCCTGCCCTAACACAGACACTGAACACCGAGGACATGTCCTCTCAATACACTCTCCAAGACTGGAGTGAAAATGGCCGCGACGCGCGGCTCTTTATATGGAATCCAAATCCTGTGAGATCCGACAGCGGGGTGATGACGTTTTGCCGCGTTCGGGTTTCCGAGTCAGGCGGGAAAACACGAGCCGGGCTCGGAACTGAACTCGGAAGGCAAAGTCCGGTAGGGTACGGTTCTCTGAGAACCGAACCCGCTCATCTCTACTTTTCAGTATCTGCCTCAGTCTGACAGACTGCCTTTTTCACTCACCGAACACATACTGAGCCAGTCCCTGCTGGAGAGGAGCCATAGACGAGTTGCAGTAGAAAAGAGCTGGGTACACACTGACTGATATATCGTCCGATCCAGCAGATCGGACCAACATATAGCTAACATTGGTAGTGTGTATGCCCCATATGCGGGTGCCTGTGGTCGCTAATGATGTCAGGGTTGATGTGCTGTGCATCAAACCTGACGATATCACTAGAGTCAGTGGGGTAAATTTACTAAGATGGGAGTTCTATTTAAGATGGGATGTTGCCCAGAGCAACCAATCTGATTCCAGGTATTATCTTCTAGAAGGTGCTAGATAAATGTGAAGTAGAATCTGATTGGTTGCTATAGGCAACATCCCATCTTAAATAGAACTCCCATATTAGTAAATTTACTCCGTACTATGCATGCTAATGAAGGACGGAAGAGTGATCATTCTGCCCTTCATTACCATCACTCAATGTGTACCCAGGTTCCGATATGTCGGGCCAACATATTGGCTGGGTACACATCACTCCAGTGTGTAGCCAGCTAAAGAGCCATCCATGCCATGCCATGCTGGGTTCCAGAGGGTGTTTTCCATTTGTTAGTTCCTGCGGGTGGTGCTGCCAGAGAGGACAACAAGGTCAGGAGCTGGAGCTATCTGATTTGCATTACCGGAGCACAGTGCTTGCATGGCAGGAGCCCATAAACTTCAGCAGGAGAGAAGGCGAAAGGTAAGGGGAAAAGCAGGGACAAATCAACCACTTAACTGACAATCCCCCCCCCCCCCCCACCCCCCCAAAAAAAAAGTTTAGAAATTTTTGGGTATTTTATCCGTGAATTAGGTGAAGAACATGTATTTAACCTTACCCAAAATGATTTTAGTGAACATCGCCACCATCAGAAACATTGCAAAAATTGCGACTTTCATCTTAACAGATGGGACAGCCGCCAGGTACACAGGGGGTCTTGGGGGTTTAATGTACACTTCCCCAGTGGCTGCTATTGTCTTCAGCCACTGGGTGGGGGGTCCTGCCATGCTGACCGATCAGCAGTGATCAGCAGCATGGCAGACACTGGGGGAGGGTGCGGGAAGGCCAAGGGATTGGAAAGTCCCTCTGAGAGCGACAGCAGAGGTAAGTTTCTCTTCCTACACTGTTTATCTGACTGGTCACCAGGGGTGTATCTAGGGGTCCAAGCACCCCAGGCAAAGAAATGGACCAGCACACCTCGACACCTCCCTCCCCCGCCACCTCCACCACCAGATTTTGGTGCTCTGTGTTAGTATGAGCACTGGTGCTCCCCTATATTTTAAGTAAGGGCATTGTGCAAAAAAGTGCCATGGTCTTGTGGTGAAGAGGTGTGGCTATACAATAGTACCCCCTTAATCACATATACCACATAGCAGTGTCCCTTATTCATAATATACCACACAGTAGTGTCCCTTAATCACATTACACCACACTGTAGTCCCATTGTTTACATTACACCATACAGTAATGTCCCTTATTCACATTACGCCATACAGTAGTACCCATTATACACATTATACCACACAGTTGTACCCCTTATACACATTAGACAGCACAGTAGTACCCCTTATACATATTATGCCACACACTAGAGCACCTTATTACAATTATGCTACACAGTAGTACCTCTTATACACATTATGCCACACAGTAGCACCCCTTGCACATTTATGCCACACAGTAGCATCCCTTACACATTATGCCACACATTAGTACCCTTTACATATTATGCCACACAGTAGCACACCTCACACATTATGTAATCGATTTTCAGTGGTGGGAGAGAGAGAGGAGAGTAGTGAGGGTGAGAGAGCAGAGTAGCGGGGATGAGAGAGGAGAGAAGTGAAGGCCCAATAGCGCTGTGACATGCAGCTGAGAGAGGGACAGAAAAATCTAAGTATGGCAAGCGAAAAGACAGTGACCAGGAACAGAGAAAGGAGCAGGAATAGAGTGTTTAAGACAGATATGCTGAGGAGAAACTCAGACTACTGTACCTGAAGATTAGCTGCAACCAAGAGTGTCTGGGGCTTTTGGTGCTACGTAGAAAGTAAAGCTGAAAGTCCTCTCCAATTGTTTGCTGTGCCTACCTTCTGGAGGGAAAGTGGTATCCTGATTTATGTCCTCAGAAAAGCCCATTATTAGAATGTATGTGTGATATAGAGACAGTGCTCGTACTTTGCATAGCTCTGAAAGATTGCTATTTGATCCTCAGTTATGAATAGGCTTTATGGGCCCCAAATGTGTGCACAAAGAATTAACTGAATTATTAATGACAGGTGCTCTGTAACAGGATATTGGGATATTCTACTGATGTGTGAATGACATTGCTACGTTAGTATAGGAAATAGTCAATTAGAATAAGTCATAGGCAGCATACTTCTAGAAGCATATCTACTCCTCACTCTTGGTAAACCTCTTTGGAAGCTAGAGATCCATTTACTGTAGGTTTGTGGGGAGATGGACAAATGTGAAGTGTACTGTATATAGGAGAAAGGGGGTCTATTTTTCATTCAATGGGCGGGATGTATTAACATACATCGCCGCACCTCGCCGATTACCGCAGCGATGTTGATAGCGTATGTACTAACATATGCAATCAACATCGCGATGCGGTGACGGAGGCCCCCCGCGATACCTGTTAGGTGGTCTGCGGGGGGTCTCCGTCACCTCCATGGGGTCCCCACACAGGATAGATGCAGGGAAGCAGCAGCAGGCTGCCCCCGGCGCCTCCTCCTCCCCCCTGCAGCCGGAAGGACGTCCGGCTGCGTTGCTAGGGGGAGGAGGAGATTACCTTCCGGGTCTGGGGCATCATGGAGGAAGGTAAGCTGGGGGGGAGGGGGGTCGGCGTCTGCGGTGGTGTCGACGGTGTCGGCGGGTTGCGGCGGTCGGCGAAAAGAAGCCCATAGGCTTCTATAGGGTATCGCCATCCAGAGATGGCGATACCCTGGACGCCGAAAACGCGGCGGTAGGGTGTTAGTAAATATGAAAATGCGGTAAAACCCCCGTTTTCGGGGGTTTTACCGCATTTTTGCTTTAGTACATCCCGCCCAATATATGCAGTATATTCCCAGAAAACAGATGTCAAATATTAATGGTCCATGTACCATGGAGGGATCGCTGCAGATATCTGAGATTTCCGGCCGCAATGTGATCTGCAATGCCGTTGGATTTGCAAACTCTGAAACATGAACAATTTTGGAGCTTGGGGCATTATTCCAAGTTGATCGCTAGCTAGCAACTTTTTGCAGCGCTGCGATCAGATAGTCGCCGCCTATAGGGGAGTGTATTTTTGCTTTGCAAGTGTGCAAACACTTTTGCAGCCAACAGCACAAAAAAGTTTGTTGCAGTTTCTGAGTAGCTGTGGACTTAGTCAGCTGCTGCGATCACTTCAGACTTTTTGGTCCCGGAATTGATGTCAGACACCCGCACTGCCAACGCTTGGACACACCTGCGTTTTTCCAAACACTCCCAGAAAACGGTTAGTTGACACCCATAAACGCCCTCTTTCTGCCAATCACCCTGCGATCGGCTGTGCGAATGGATTCTTCATTAAATCCATCGCCCAGCACCGATCCTCTTTGTACCCGTACAACGTGCCTGCGCATTGCCATGCATACGCATGCGCAGTTTTTCCGAGTTTTAACCTGATCGCAGCGCTGCAAAAAGTTGCTAGCGAGCGATCAACTCGAAATGACCCCCTAGTCCCAATTAGTAACATCATATTATCCTAAGGTAGCCTATCGGCTGCAGTTTTGCAAATCTTCATCCGGATCTCTCCCCGACTAGCACCTGGTGACCAATACACTAGTCGATGGCCAAGCATGTGCATTGTCTAAGGGGGACCCAAACCAGGAAGCAGCTCTTATCTGCGCACGTCTTCTGGCAAGTGAAAAATTATATAAATTTTAAAGTTACAAATTTCCGTGAAAACTATTTATCACATCTGTAATAAAAATGCAGAATGTGATAAATATGCCCCGAAGTGTCACATCAAAGTCCAAACTCCTCCCACTTTTTTTGTAGTAAACTAAACTTTTTACATTGTCTCCTAGAATACTTAAGCCTCATTTATTGCCTAAATTGTGCTTTCAAGATAATTTTGTCCCTGCACCTCGGATGTTTTGTGCTTCATAAATGAACTTCACTGTGGTCATGCAGTTTTAGACGTCATTAGATTTTAAATAACACATATTCTCTGCTTGTACAGTTTCCTGTTGCTGTACTACATCAATTGTAATTGATTTGACTGAAATACTAATTTTACTTTAAAATTTAACCTTTTGCATTCCAGGAGCGAACACAATTTTAAAACATGTTACGTTGATTACAGAATTTAACTTTTTGGTTTTATCTAAGTTAATAGATATATGTGTAACCCCCATTGTCTACCTGGTTTGGACTGATAACTAGAGGTAGGAGCCAAAGTAATATAGGAGAACAGCAGGCAAAGCAAAAAGGAGAGGGCAGTTAGAGAAAGCAGGACTCCCATCCAAGAAGTAAGTTAATTTTCAGTGTCCACTGGGTACCCACCACCCAAAGGGCGTGCAGAATCTTGAGGGTATATGGTGGACAGAGTGAATATATTGTAAATAGTATCCAGCATCAAGAAGTTATCAAGTGTTCAAGGAGGGTTATCCAGATTCCAGAGGGTATCTAAAATCCTTAGGATTTTCAATGTCCATTATCCAGAGTGTCTTACGACAAGTATGCACAGGTGTCAGTGACCCCACCTGGAATCCAGCAAGGTCCAACTCCAGGAAAGTGGCATAATATGATCTGCTATTGTCTACCAATGGTCTGCTTATAGACTGCTTTGCCTAGGGGCAGAACTACTACCAGTGCATCACAGCGGGCCTCTGGGCAGTAAGGGGCCCATGGAGCCTCCCACCACCAATTGGAACATCATCATTGATGATCCTCGGATCCAGCAGACATCAGAAAATTGGCTATCAGCACCTCCCAAGCTGTCCAAGATTACCTCATAAGTGCCGCAGGTGCGAGGAGGTGCCTCTTCAAGTCCTCTCCACCCAGACTGCAGATGTAGCTGCGCTATTACCCCTGCACAGCTCCTACCAGTGCCCAGGAGATCTCTGTGCAGAAAACACCTCATGTGAGTACCACTGTGTCCATGCCGCTACCAATTTATTTTTAGTTTGTGGGAGGAAACCGGAGTACCCGGAGAAAACCCACGCAAGCACGAGGAGAATATACAAACTCCATACAGTTGGGCCATGGTGAGAATCGAACCAATGACCTCAGTGCTGTAAGGCATTAACGCTAACCATTACACCGTCCATGCTGCCCTTGTGACATTGACGGTGTCCAACACTGATTCTTGTGACATGGATAGCACTACAAGTTACACAAACTGAGGCTTTTTTTCAGGACCTATTTTTTACTTGCAATATAAGGGCTAATTCAGACCTGATCGCTAGGGTGTGTGTTTTGCATCCCTGCGATCAGGTATTTGCCGCCTACAGGGGGAGGGGGAAATCGCTGTGCAGGGGTGTGATCGCATGTGCAGGAGAGCTGCACAAACAGAAGTTTGTGCAGTCTCTGCACAGCACAGGACTTACTCAGGGCCGGAGCTGACGTCAGGAATCCTCCCTCCAAATACCTGGTTCCTCCTGCGTTTTTCCGGACACTCCTCAAAAATGGTCTGTTGCCCCCACAAGCCCTCTTCCTGTCAATTTCCTTGCGTTCGCCGGTGCGATGGGATTTTTCGCACCATCCCGTCGCTGCCCGGCGCACCTGCGCATTGCGGTGCATACGCATGCGCAGTTCAGACCTGATCCCCCGCTGTTCGTAAACGCACACAAGCGATCAGGTCTGAATCGGACCCACACTGAAGTTGCACATTTCATCCCTGTCCCTAACCCTTTTCCTCAATGTGTTATTAAGCATTTTGCCCATTATATTGCTGCTGGTAAATTGATTGTATCTATGGCTACAGCAGTACAGCTGCCTACTGTATGTCACTCTCCAGTAGAGGAGAGTTGGGGTAAGATAAGAAAGTGGGTAAATTGACCCACCCCCTGTATCTAGGCAGCTGTATACTTTTGTTGTCATGTGATCATACATTGAGGAACTGCCCATCATTTCTATCTGGCTGTGATGGAGATGCACATGGTAAAGTAGTAAGTATCTTTCTTTCATAAGTTTTTTGCTTTTCAAAGTACATTTTCCGCATGTCAGATACTGTATATTGATTTTGTCAAAGGAAATTTATCCGGCGTAAAAATTTATATCATGCATGTCGGTGATTTGCCAATGTTTAAAACCATGTGAATCATTTGGCTAAATAATTACTAAGCTAAACAGTTTTTTATCCAAAATGGTGGTTGTAGGGTAAATTGAGCCAGTTTGAAATTGAGGGTGACAAAGTGAGTGATTTCTCAGAAGAAACCAGGGAAACACTGGCAAAGAGAAACCCACTTTTGATTTTGCTACAAAGGGGGAGATTTACCAAAGATAAAGTGTAGAGAGATCTAGTGCCAACCAATCAGCTTCTAACTCTCATTTTCAAGCACAGCCTGCAAAATGACCATTAGAAGCTGATTGGTTGGTACTTTATCTACTTCATCTCTCTCCGGGCAGGATGTATTAACATACATCGCCGCCCCTCGCAGTGATGTTGATCGCATATGTACTAACACATGCGATCAACATCGCAATGCGGTGACGGAGACCCCCCGCGATACCTGTGAGGTGGTGTGCGGGGGAGGCTCCGTCACCTCCCAGGGCCCTCCACCTACTCACCTGCCGGGAAGCAGGCAGCAGGCTGTCCCCATTGCCTCCACCCTGCAGCCGGAAGGACCTCCGGCTTCGTTGCTGGGGGGGAGATTACCTTCCGGGTCCAGGATTCCTGGAGGAAGGTATGCCGTGGGGAAAGGGGGGAGGTGTCTACAGCGGGGTGCAGCATCCGGCGTTAAGAAGCCCATTGGCTTCTATAGGGTATCGCCATCCAAAGATGGCGATACCCTCATGGGCGAAAACGCGGCAGCCAGGTGTTAGTACATATGAAAATGCGATGGGTTTATCGCATTTTCCCTTTAGTACATCCCTTTTCATAAACCTTCCCCAAACTGATTTGCTGAAGAAGCTACTGTACCTCAATCTCAAAAGGATGGAGGAACAGCAAGGAGAGAGCAATATTTCATATTTTCCTGCATCAATTATGGGTTGAATGTTAAATAGTCATTGAAATGCCGAACAGATGAAAATATTTTCATTGTTGAATGATAAACTTTATATAGTTGTTTAAAGTTACCTTTAAGAAAAGAAATAAAACTATTTAGAAAAGAAAAAAGGAAAATACATTAGTAAATTTTTGTTTTAAATTAAGACCTTGGAAAAAGGAATAACAGGAATAGTTTCTGCAGTCAGTGCAGACAGGTAATTAGAGATGAGCGCCGGAAATTTTTCGGGTTTTGTGTTTTGGTTTTGGGTTCGGTTCCACGGCCGTGTTTTGGGTTCGACCGCGTTTTGGCAAAACCTAACCGAATTTTTTTTGTCGGATTCGGGTGTGTTTTGGATTCGGGTGTTTTTTTCCAAAAAACCTAAAAAACAGCTTAAATCATAGAATTTGGGGGTCATTTTGATCCCAAAGTATTATTAACCTCAAAAACCATCATTTCCACTCATTTTCAGTCTATTCTGAATACCTCACACCTCTCAATATTATTTTTAGTCCTAAAATTTGCACCGAGGTCGCTGGATGACTAAGCTAAGCGACCCTAGTGGCCGACACAAACACCTGGCCCATCTAGGAGTGGCACTGCAGTGTCACGCAGGATGTCCCTTCCAAAAAACCCTCCCCAAACAGCACATGACGCAAAGAAAAAAAGAGGCGCAATGAGGTAGCTGTGTGAGTAAGATAAGCGACCCTAGTGGCCGACACAAACACCGGGCCCATCTAGGAGTGGCACTGCAGTGTCACGCAGGATGTCCCTTCCAAAAAACCCTCCCCAAACAGCACATGACGCAAAGAAAAAAAGAGTCGCAATGAGGTAGCTGTGTGAGTAAGATAAGCGACCCTAGTGGCCGACACAAACACCGGGCCCATCTAGGAGTGGCACTGCAGTGTCACGCAGGATGTCCCTTCCAAAAAACCCTCCCCAAACAGCACATGACGCAAAGAAAAAAAGAGGCGCAATGAGGTAGCTGTGTGAGTAAGATAAGCGACCCTAGTGGCCGACACAAACACCGGGCCCATCTAGGAGTGGCACTGCAGTGTCACGCAGGATGTCCCTTCCAAAAAACCCTCCCCAAACAGCACATGACGCAAAGAAAAAAAGAGGCGCAATGAGGTAGCTGTGTGAGTAAGATAAGCGACCCTAGTGGCCGACACAAACACCGGGCCCATCTAGGAGTGGCACTGCAGTGTCACGCAGGATGTCCCTTCCAAAAAACCCTCCCCAAACAGCACATGACGCAAAGAAAAAAAGAGGCGCAATGAGGTAGCTGTGTGAGTAAGATAAGCGACCCTAGTGGCCGACACAAACACCGGGCCCATCTAGGAGTGGCACTGCAGTGTCACGCAGGATGTCCCTTCCAAAAAACCCTCCCCAAACAGCACATGACGCAAAGAAAAAAAGAGGCGCAATGAGGTAGCTGTGTGAGTAAGATAAGCGACCCTAGTGGCCGACACAAACACCGGGCCCATCTAGGAGTGGCACTGCAGTGTCACGCAGGATGTCCCTTCCAAAAAACCCTCCCCAAACAGCACATGACGCAAAGAAAAAAAGAGGCGCAATGAGGTAGCTGTGTGAGTAAGATAAGCGACCCTAGTGGCCGACACAAACACCGGGCCCATCTAGGAGTGGCACTGCAGTGTCACGCAGGATGTCCCTTCCAAAAAACCCTCCCCAAACAGCACATGACGCAAAGAAAAAAAGAGGCGCAATGAGGTAGCTGTGTGAGTAAGATAAGCGACCCTAGTGGCCGACACAAACACCGGGCCCATCTAGGAGTGGCACTGCAGTGTCACGCAGGATGTCCCTTCCAAAAAACCCTCCCCAAACAGCACATGATGCAAAGAAAAAAAGAGGCGCAATGAGGTAGCTGTGTGAGTAAGATAAGCGACCCTAGTGGCCGACACAAACACCGGGCCCATCTAGGAGTGGCACTGCAGTGTCACGCAGGATGTCCCTTCCAAAAAACCCTCCCCAAACAGCACATGACGCAAAGAAAAAAAGAGGCGCAATGAGGTAGCTGTGTGAGTAAGATAAGCGACCCTAGTGGCCGACACAAACACCGGGCCCATCTAGGAGTGGCACTGCAGTGTCACGCAGGATGTCCCTTCCAAAAAACCCTCCCCAAACAGCACATGACGCAAAGAAAAAAAGAGGCGCAATGAGGTAGCTGTGTGAGTAAGATAAGCGACCCTAGTGGCCGACACAAACACCGGGCCCATCTAGGAGTGGCACTGCAGTGTCACGCAGGATGTCCCTTCCAAAAAACCCTCCCCAAACAGCACATGACGCAAAGAAAAAAAGAGGCGCAATGAGGTAGCTGTGTGAGTAAGATAAGCGACCCTAGTGGCCGACACAAACACCGGGCCCATCTAGGAGTGGCACTGCAGTGTCACGCAGGATGTCCCTTCCAAAAAACCCTCCCCAAACAGCACATGACGCAAAGAAAAAAAGAGGCGCAATGAGGTAGCTGTGTGAGTAAGATAAGCGACCCTAGTGGCCGACACAAACACCGGGCCCATCTAGGAGTGGCACTGCAGTGTCACGCAGGATGTCCCTTCCAAAAAACCCTCCCCAAACAGCACATGACGCAAAGAAAAAAAGAGGCGCAATGAGGTAGCTGTGTGAGTAAGATAAGCGACCCTAGTGGCCGACACAAACACCGGGCCCATCTAGGAGTGGCACTGCAGTGTCACGCAGGATGTCCCTTCCAAAAAACCCTCCCCAAACAGCACATGATGCAAAGAAAAAAAGAGGCGCAATGAGGTAGCTGTGTGAGTAAGATAAGCGACCCTAGTGGCCGACACAAACACCGGGCCCATCTAGGAGTGGCACTGCAGTGTCACGCAGGATGTCCCTTCCAAAAAACCCTCCCCAAACAGCACATGACGCAAAGAAAAAAAGAGGTGCAATGAGGTAGCTGTGTGAGTAAGATAAGCGACCCTAGTGGCCGACACAAACACCGGGCCCATCTAGGAGTGGCACTGCAGTGTCACGCAGGATGTCCCTTCCAAAAAACCCTCCCCAAACAGCACATGACGCAAAGAAAAAAAGAGGCGCAATGAGGTAGCTGTGTGAGTAAGATAAGCGACCCTAGTGGCCGACACAAACACCGGGCCCATCTAGGAGTGGCACTGCAGTGTCACGCAGGATGTCCCTTCCAAAAAACCCTCCCCAAACAGCACATGACGCAAAGAAAAAAAGAGGCGCAATGAGGTAGCTGTGTGAGTAAGATAAGCGACCCTAGTGGCCGACACAAACACCGGGCCCATCTAGGAGTGGCACTGCAGTGTCACGCAGGATGGCCCTTCCAAAAAACACTCCCCAAACAGCACATGGCGCAAAGAAAAATTAAAGAAAAAAGAGGTGCAAGATGGAATTGTCCTTGGGCCCTCCCACCCACCCTTATGTTGTATAAACAGGACATGCACACTTTAACCAACCCATCATTTCAGTGACAGGGTCTGCCACACGACTGTGACTGATATGACGGGTTGGTTTGGACCCCCCCCAAAAAAGAAGCAATTAATCTCTCCTTGCACAAACTGGCTCTACAGAGGCAAGATGTCCACCTCATCTTCACCCTCCGATATATCACCGTGTACATCCCCCTCCTCACAGATTATCAATTCGTCCCCACTGGAATCCACCATCTCAGCTCCCTGTGTACTTTGTGGAGGCAATTGCTGCTGGTCAATGTCTCCGCGGAGGAATTGATTATAATTCATTTTAATGAACATCATCTTCTCCACATTTTCTGGATGTAACCTCGTACGCCGATTGCTGACAAGGTGAGCGGCGGCACTAAACACTCTTTCGGAGTACACACTTGTGGGAGGGCAACTTAGGTAGAATAAAGCCAGATTGTGCAAGGGCCTCCAAATTGCCTCTTTTTCCTGCCAGTATAAGTACGGACTGTGTGACGTGCCTACTTGGATGCGGTCACTCATATAATCCTCCACCATTCTTTCAATGGGGAGAGAATCATATGCAGTGACAGTAGACGACATGTCCGTAATCGTTGTCAGGTCCTTCAGTCCGGACCAGATGTCAGCATCAGCAGTCGCTCCAGACTGCCCTGCATCACCGCCAGCGGGTGGGCTCGGAATTCTGAGCCTTTTCCTCGCACCCCCAGTTGCGGGAGAATGTGAAGGAGGAGATGTTGACAGGTCGCGTTCCGCTTGACTTGACAATTTTCTCACCAGCAGGTCTTTCAACCCCAGCAGACTTGTGTCTGCCGGAAAGAGAGATCCAAGGTAGGCTTTAAATCTAGGATCGAGCACGGTGGCCAAAATGTAGTGCTCTGATTTCAACAGATTGACCACCCTTGAATCCTTGTTAAGCGAATTAAGGGCTCCATCCACAAGTCCCACATGCCTAGCGGAATCGCTCCGTGTTAGCTCCTCCTTCAATGTCTCCAGCTTCTTCTGCAAAAGCCTGATGAGGGGAATGACCTGACTCAGGCTGGCAGTGTCTGAACTGACTTCACGTGTGGTAAGTTCAAAGGGCATCAGAACCTTGCACAACGTTGAAATCATTCTCCACTGCGCTTGAGACAGGTGCATTCCACCTCCTATATCGTGCTCAATTGTATAGGCTTGAATGGCCTTTTGCTGCTCCTCCAACCTCTGAAGCATATAGAGGGTTGAATTCCACCTCGTTACCACTTCTTGCTTCAGATGATGGCAGGGCAGGTTCAGTAGTTTTTGGTGGTGCTCCAGTCTTCTGTACGTGGTGCCTGTACGCCGAAAGTGTCCCGCAATTCTTCTGGCCACCGACAGCATCTCTTGCACGCCCCTGTCGTTTTAAAAAAAATTCTGCACCACCAAATTCAAGGTATGTGCAAAACATGGGACGTGCTGGAATTTGCCCATATTTAATGCACACACAATATTGCTGGCGTTGTCCGATGCCACAAATCCACAGGAGAGTCCAATTGGGGTAAGCCATTCCGCGATGATCTTCCTCAGTTGCCGTAAGAGGTTTTCAGCTGTGTGCGTATTCTGGAAAGCGGTGATACAAAGCGTAGCCTGCCTAGGAAAGAGTTGGCGTTTGCGAGATGCTGCTACTGGTGCCGCCGCTGCTGTTCTTGCGGCGGGAGTCCATACATCTACCCAGTGGGCTGTCACAGTCATATAGTCCTGACCCTGCCCTGCTCCACTTGTCCACATGTCCGTGGTTAAGTGGACATTGGGTACAACTGCATTTTTTAGGACACTGGTGAGTCTTTTTCTGACGTCCGTGTACATTCTCGGTATCGCCTGCCTAGAGAAGTGGAACCTAGATGGTATTTGGTAACGGGGGCACACTGCCTCAATAAATTGTCTAGTTCCCTGTGAACTAACGGCGGATACCGGACGCACGTCTAACACCAACATAGTTGTCAAGGCCTCAGTTATCCGCTTTGCAGCAGGATGACTGCTGTGATATTTCATCTTCCTTGCAAAGGACTGTTGAACAGTCAATTGCTTACTGGAAGTAGTACAAGTGGGCTTACGACTTCCCCTCTGGGATGACCATCGACTCCCAGCAGCAACAACAGCAGCGCCAGCAGCAGTAGGCGTTACACGCAAGGATGCATCGGAGGAATCCCAGGCAGGAGAGGACTCGTCAGAATTGCCAGTGACATGGCCTGCAGGACTATTGGCATTCCTGGGGAAGGAGGAAATTGACACTGAGGGAGTTGGTGGGGTGGTTTGCGTGAGCTTGGTTACAAGAGGAAGGGATTTACTGGTCAGTGGACTGCTTCCGCTGTCGCCCAAAGTTTTTGAACTTGTCACTGACTTATTATGAATGCGCTGCAGGTGACGTATAAGGGAGGATGTTCCGAGGTGGTTAACGTCCTTACCCCTACTTATTACAGCTTGACAAAGGCAACACACGGCTTGACACCTGTTGTCCGCATTTCTGTTGAAATACTTCCACACCGAAGAGCTGATTTTTTTGGTATTTTCACCAGGCATGTCAGTGGCCATATTCCTCCCACGGACAACAGGTGTCTCCCCGGGTGCCTGACTTAAACAAGCCACCTCACCATCAGAATCCTCCTGGTCAATTTCCTCCCCAGCGCCAGCAACACCCATATCCTCCTCATCCTGGTGTACTTCAACACTGACATCTTCAATCTGACTATCAGGAACTGGACTGCGGGTGCTCCTTCCAGCACTTGCAGGGGGCGTGCAAATGGTGGAAGGCGCATGCTCTTCACGTCCAGTGTTGGGAAGGTCAGGCATCGCAACCGACACAATTGGACTCTCCTTGTGGATTTGGGATTTCGAAGAACGCACAGTTCTTTGCGGTGCTTTTGCCAGCTTGAGTCTTTTCAGTTTTCTAGCGAGAGGCTGAGTGCTTCCATCCTCATGTGAAGCTGAACCACTAGCCATGAACATAGGCCAGGGCCTCAGCCGTTCCTTGCCACTCCGTGTGGTAAATGGCATATTGGCAAGTTTACGCTTCTCCTCCGACAATTTTATTTTAGGTTTTGGAGTCCTTTTTTTACTGATATTTGGTGTTTTGGATTTGACATGCTCTGTACTATGACATTGGGCATCGGCCTTGGCAGACGACGTTGCTGGCATTTCATTGTCTCGGCCATGACTAGTGGCAGCAGCTTCAGCACGAGGTGGAAGTGGATCTTGATCTTTCCCTAATTTTGGAACCTCAACATTTTTGTTCTCCATATTTTAATAGGCACAACTAAAAGGCACCTCAGGTAAACAATGGAGATGGATGGATACTAGTATACAATTATGGATGGACTGCCGAGTGCCGACACAGAGGTAGCTACAGCCGTGGACTACCGTACTGTGTCTGCTGCTAATATAGACTGGTTGATAATGAGATGTAGTATGTATAAAGAAGAAAGAAAGAAAAAACCACGGGTAGGTGGTATACAATTATGGATGGACTGCCGAGTGCCGACACAGAGGTAGCTACAGCCGTGGACTACCGTACTGTGTCTGCTGCTAATATAGACTGGTTGATAATGAGATGTAGTATGTATAAAGAAGAAAGAAAAAAAACCACGGGTAGGTGGTATACAATTATGGATGGACTGCCGAGTGCCGACACAGAGGTAGCTACAGCCGTGGACTACCGTACTGTGTCTGCTGCTAATATAGACTGGTTGATAATGAGATGTAGTATGTATAAAGAAGAAAGAAAAAAAAAACCACGGGTAGGTGGTATACAATTATTGATGGACTGCCGAGTGCCGACACAGAGGTAGCTACAGCCGTGGACTACCATACTGTGTCTGCTGCTAATATAGACTGGTTGATAATGAGATGTAGTATGTATAAAGAAGAAAGAAAAAAAAACCACGGGTAGGTGGTATACAATTATGGATGGACTGCCGAGTGCCGACACAGAGGTAGCTACAGCCGTGGACTACCGTACTGTGTCTGCTGCTAATATAGACTGGATGATAATGAGATGTAGTATGTATAAAGAAGAAAGAAAAAAAAAACCACGGGTAGGTGGTGGTATACAATTATGGATGGACTGCGGAGTGCCGGCACAGAGATAGCTACAGCCGTGGACTACCGTACTGTACTGTGTCTGCTGCTAATATAGACTGGATGATAATGAGATGTAGTATGTATAAAGAAGAAAGAAAAAAAAAACCACGGGTAGGTGGTATACAATTATGGATGGACTGCCGAGTGCCGACACAGAGATAGCTACAGCCGTGGACTACCGTACTGTACTGTGTCTGCTGCTAATATAGACTGGATGATAATGAGATGTAGTATGTATAAAGAAGAAAGAAAAAAAAAACCACGGGTAGGTACTAGGTGGTATACAATTATGGATGGACTGCCGAGTGCCGACACAGAGGTAGCTACAGCCGTGAACTACCGTACTGTGTCTGCTGCTAGTATAGACTGGATGATAAATAATGATATAAAATATATATATATATCACTACTGCAGCCAGACAGGTATATATTATATAATGACGGACCTGCTGGACACTGTCTGTCAGCAGAATGAGTTTTTTATAGAATAAAAAAACACCACACAAGTCACACGACGAGTGTTTGACTTTTTCAGGCAGACAATCACAATATACTGGTGGTCAGTGTTGACAATGCTAAATTCCTTTGTCGTATAAACAACCCTTTATGAAGTCTAAGAACACTGTACGCTGCTTACTGAAGAAGTACCGTAAGGGTACGCTATTTGCGTACCGATCGCTCAGCCGTAGGCGAGACGCTCAAGCGTCACGTTCGCTCACGGCCCAGTGATCACAGGACAACACGTTATTGGCTATGATTAGAGTAATGATTCGCTATGGCGTAGCGGACGCTCGAGACCACGAGGAGATCACCAGCGGCGCAGACGCTCACAACGCTATACCTTTATGTCTAAACCTTATACCAATGAAATGCACAGAATACCTTAATGTGAGTACAGGGTGTAAGTGCAACCTTGTGTAACCTGACTAACTACAAAGCTGCTTGAGCGTCACCGACGCTCAAGTGAACACTTAACACTATAGAAAATACACAGATACTGGTTTAGGGTCCAAAGCCTATTAACTGTATTATATCTAATATACTTGTAAAAGGGGATAACAGTACAAATGATACCCTACAATATAACAGAGACTTCCTAACCAAAATACAATACTATCTAATACAATTCAATACTAGTCTAGGGGAGATGTGAGAGAAAAGAGAAAGGAGAGAGAGAGAGAGAAATGGAGAGAGATGAGAGAAATTGGCTCACAGTAAGACAATGATTACGGAGAGAAACTTACGCACAAGGGTAAACGATCGCATGCGCCTGGACATCCAGCACCCGATTTTCAGCAATGAGAACCGTTGAAGAGTGAGGGCTGGATGTGGTCGGCCTGCCTATTTATGCCCCACACACAATGCAATCTCATAGTCCCTACAATCCCATTGTCCATTGGACGTCGGAATTCGGCCCTGTATCATAACAAAAGGTCATAGGTTGATTCATACAGGTGGGCTGTGACGATTTCAAACAGCTCAGGTGGGTGGGAAACTAGGTTTCCCGCCGCATACCTGAGTATGAGTAAATAATAGAAATGGACATAAACTTCTTATGTCCATAACTATTCGCACGAGCGATTAATACGCTCCAAACCAACACCGGAATATTGCTAATTAAATACTCTTCCGATGGGTACCAAACACTGCTGCATGACTCTTGTTAGACCCTTCCCACAATACAAAGAGGGATTCCTCAGCTCAGGGACATTCTATATTAACTAAACTTTCAGAAACTATCAAAGGGACCATGATCTACAAACTACATTAATTGTGAAAATATGTAACGATTGGGTCGCTCGCTACGACTACATACTCTTTACCGTAAATACGCATACCGATGCGAGCGGGTGCACGCATCAGCGGGTATGCGCTATCACGGGAAAGCGCACGCATGCGCAGCACGGACCAGCATGAGGTGCAAATATGGCAGCGTGTATAGGGATATTTTTCTGACCTTGACAGTCCACCCTTTGGCAGTCAATAATAACTGCCACCTTCTAAAACATTTCAAAAGGAGAAAAATATATGTCAGGGGTTAATTCATTTCCATGGTTGGGTGAGGGAGGAGAGAGGAGTAGGTGTGAAGAGGGTATGACCTAGTGTGATAGCAGAAGCATGTGTGTATGAGTCCATGTTTGGAGGGTCATGTATCATCGTGCCGTACGTGTTGTAAATCAAGCTTCGAGGTATTGCGAAGTATACATTTGAATTCCTTCTTATCCCGTGGTACGGGTCTGTGGATGGGCTGTCAAACTTTACCGAGCTCATTTCGGCTTTCAGTTGTAACAAAATGGGGATGCACATTTTAGTTGATGATACATGAATGGGGGAGGTATGTGGTTGCTGATATCTGTGCCTGTATTCCCTATCGTCTATGTGTGTCATTACCTGAGGGTTGTAGAGATGAAGATAAAGAACACTTATGGAAAATGCAATGATATTCTATGTCAGGGAAATGTACATCTGTCGTTGAAGTTGTGTTCGGTATCTGTTGAGAGTCGTCTTCTTTGCGCTGTATTGCTCCTTGGGCATGAGCAAATAGCTTTGTCAGTGCCATCAGATTTACAAAAAATGTTGGGCTAGCGTGAGTTTAAAAATACTAGGGAAACTGGGGATCCATGGCAAAGTTCATCAAGTGTCCATATCATAGGTTGTCAAAACTTCATCTTTGGTGCTTGTCTGTTGTCTGTATAGCGTCTCGTCAACTTCCTCGTCCAAGGGGGTCTTTGTATCTTGGAGAAAAGCAGAAAAACAGGTGAAAGAAACGCACCGTATAATCGCATTTTCATCACATTCTGGTTTCTATCATTGGGTCATAAATCAAATCCAGGTTAATTACAGTTTCCTCACTCCTCAAGCTCATCACTTTTGTACTTTGTTTGCACCTCATTAAAGCCTGCCCGCATCTAAATATCAATCCAATTGATATAACGACACCCAAGATACATAGTAGAAACTTTCCAACATCCATTATGACTCCTTGAGCCCAGTCTCCCAAACCGGAGAACCAATTTCGCGGGTTCAACCATGACACCCAACCAGTCAGCTCATTACCTACAGCAGCAAGGGTGAGATTGTGTTTTCGACGAAATTCCCACTTCAATTGGAGAATATCGTCCATCTTTTGGTCTATGACCTCTACCGGATCCTCGGTGTTATTTGTGATATACGTGCAACACTTTATGCCGTACTGTGTTGCCAATGTAACACAATATCCGCCTGTTACTGCTGTAAGATAATTAAGAACCATCCTATGCTGAACTAGTTCTGTTTTATAAGCTTGAAGTTCTCTTCCAGTGTATCTAAACGTGTCATCATACATTTCAGTGATATTATCTAACAAATTGGCGAGTGCGGAAATGTATTTATAGTTCATCACTCCTCGAGCGGTGCGAGTGAAATCTAACGCTACCAGAACCTGAATCCCGGTGGATTCATGGATAAGATCAGAGCCCGGATGCTCTAACCTTTCTGACAGTTGTCTTTTAACTCGGTGCTCGTAATGAGTGTGAGTATAAGGAGCTTGGGCACCACGGTGTATGTCCTTCATTTTGTCATGTGTAACAGTCATCACTTCAGGCAATACTTTTCCAATATAACACAATCCTTCAGAGTTTGGGGCAAGCCACTTGTACGCCTTTCTCCCGCATATGAAATATGCATCATCGGGGAGAACATATGGGACGGAGAAGGACATTACCATGTTACAAACCTTCCAGGTGAAATCTCCTGACCCTAATTCTTCCATCTGCTTAACGCACGTATCAGTTTGTACGATATGTGCACAGTATCCTGGTGATACCTCTCCAACTCTAGTAATCCTATTTCCTAAGGTATATCGATACCGGAAAGATTTTCCTCTACTGGCTATGTGGCGTACAAGCTCTGTATCTGTAGGCATTCTATCTGCTCTGTGTGAAAAGGTCATGGTTAAATTGCTCCACGACACTTCCCAATTTCCCGGTTTTCTGGGATTGGAGATGTTGAAACATAAGAGGGACCTATCCACATGGTATTGGTGGAGCTTCAAACTTGGAGGGCTGGAGATATTAAACCTCCGGTCCACCGGTCTCCCACCACTTAGCTCAAGTACCTCCCCTAACGTTAAAGGAAATGGTACTAGCCCTGATTTGCTATGACCCTGAGGTACTTGAGAGCATACCCAACAATCTGTTTGGTTTAATACGTTACCCACTAAGGAGTGATAGTCACTCAATGGATGCCGGTCTATATGGATATTAAAACTGGATTGGCATTTCTTTATGCATCCATCTTCAACCAGATTATCACAGAGCCTACAGATACAGTTTTCTTCAGCTAACAATCCGTCACAATTTCTTCTATGATCAATGCTATCGGATCGTTTTTTGATACTCGCCTTTGCTTGTTGGTTTGGTTGATCTTGGAAAACTACGCCTCCATCATCATAATCGGAACCCATTCCAGAACCTCTCTCGACCTCTATGGTACTCTCGCCAGAACAGACTGCTCTGGTCAACATCATGGTCAACATCATAATCCGGATCACAGTCTCTTGGGGCAAGTCCATCTTTGAGGAGGAAATGGAGAAGAATGAGAAGGGGGAAAAGAAATTTTAAGGGAGAGGGGATGGGAAGTGGAGAAAAACAATAAAAGGGAGAGGGGAGTCGACAACTGCTTTCGGTCTTCAAGGCTCAGGTGCCGCCTCAGTCCTCCTGGAACAGACACTCCAGTGATACAACCTCTACCGTCTGTTCCTTATCACGGGACTTCTCTGGATCAGCAACCTTTTTGCAGTGGGATGAATGGACCCAAGTCTCTCTCTCAGCAACCTTCAATGCTGTGGTGCTAGTCAATAAGACCTGGTATGGTCCTTCCCATCTATCAATAAGACAACCTGAGCGTAGAAAATTTCGTATCATTACATAATCCCCAGGTTCAATGTCATGACAATTACTATCTGGTAAATCAGGAATCACCAACTTCAGATTATCATTTTGATTCCTTAACTGTTTACTCATGTTAATTAAGTACTTTACAGTTACTTCATTGTTACATTTCAAATCATCCTGAGGGTTAATCATGACATGCGGTTGTCGACCAAACAAGATTTCAAAAGGAGACAGATTAAGAGGGGACCTGGGAGTGGTTCTGATGCTATACAAAACGATGGGTAAAGCTTCTGGCCACGTCAGTCCTGTCTCTGCCATTACTTTACTCAATTTATTTTTAATAGTGCTGTTCACTCTTTCGACCTTCGCACTCGCCTGTGGACGGTACGGAGTGTGCAGCTTGCTATCAATACCCATTAATTTACACATTCCTTGAAAGACATCACCGGTAAAATGGGTACCCCTATCACTTTCAATGATTCTAGGGATACCATATCTACATACAAATTCCTGCACAATTTTCTTAGCTGTAAACATAGCGGTATTTGTAGCTGCTGGAAATGCTTCGACCCAATTCGAGAAAACATCTATACAAACAAGTACATATTTCAAATTTCGACATGGGGGTAATTGAATGAAGTCAATTTGTATTACCTGGAAAGGGCCGCCGGCAGGTGGGATATGGGATGGTTCTGTAGGTATTGCCTTTCCAATATTCTTTCTCAGACAGGTAAGGCATGACATTGCTCTTTTACTCGCATGAGAGGAGAATCCTGGGGCGCACCAGTATGCTCTTACCAATTTGCACATCCCCTCCTTGCCTAGATGAGTCAGCCCGTGAGCTGCTTCAGCCAGACATGGAAGGTATGTCCTGGGGGCCACTGGTTTACCATGTCCATCCGTCCAGAGCCCTGAGGACTCCTGGCCATATCCCTTTGCCTTCCAGATTGCTCTTTCCTGTGTGGAACACAAATTCTGCATCTCACACAACTTTTGTGTGTTGATGGTATGAAATACCATCAGTTGTGTGGTGTCTGTCTGTATGGGGGTAGCAGCTGCAAGCTTTGCGGCTTCGTCTGCTCGGCTGTTACCAAGTGACACTGGGTCTTGACTATATGTATGTGCTTTACATTTGATAACAGCCACTCTGTCGGGTTCCTGTATCGCTGTTAGAAGCCTTTTTATATGAGCTGCATGCGCTATCGGTGTACCAGCTGCCGTCATGAAATTTCTGAGGCGCCATAGGGCTCCGAAATCATGTACTACCCCGAAGGCGTATCTAGAATCGGTGTAGATATTGGCTGACTTGCCCTTAGCCAATTCACATGCTCTGGTTAGGGCGACCAGTTCAGCAACCTGGGCTGAGTGAGGTGGGCCTAGCGGTTCCGCTTCTATGGTGTCTTGGTCATCTACGACTGCGTATCCAGTACACAAGTCTCCCGAGTCTGACTGTCTATGACAACTACCGTCAGTGTAGAACGTGAGTTCTGCATCTTCCAGTGGATTGTCACTGATGTCAGGCCTTGCGGTAAAATTTTGGGTCAAATATTCCATACAATCATGTGTATCTTCATTAAATCCTCCTTCCCCATCACTCTCACCTTCCACCCTTTGTGTCTGACCAGGCACACCTGGTAGAAATGTTGCAGGATTTAATGCGCTGCATCTCCTTATGGTGATGTTTACTGGGGCCATTAATGCCAATTCCCATCTTGTAAACCTTGCTGATGAGACGTGTCTGGTTTGGGCAGAATTCAATAAGGCAGATACCGCATGTGGTGTATGGATTGTGAGGTTGTGGCCTAGCACGACATCTTCGCTTTTTGTCACTAGCAATGCTATCGCCGCAACGCTACGCAAGCATGTGGGGAGAGATCGCGCTACCGTGTCTAGCTGGGCGCTGTAGTATGCGACTGGCCTGCTGGCGTCACCGTGTTTTTGGGTTAGTACACCTGCTGCGCACCCAGCACTTTCTGTTCCGTATAGTTCAAAGGGTTTCCCATAGTCTGGCATACCTAGTGCTGGTGCCTGCGTTAGGCATTGCTTAAGTCTCTCAAATGCTGCTTCGGATTCGTCTGTATGCGAAATCCGATCAGGTTTGTTTGAAGAGACCATTTCCTGCAAAGGTAGCGCCAATATGGAAAACCCTGGGATCCAATTATGGCAATACCCACACATTCCTAAAAACGTCCTGATCTGTTGCTGGGTTTGTGGCAGTGTCATGTCTCTAATGGCTTGGATTCTATCAGCGGTCAGGTGTCTCAGTCCTTGTGTTAGACAGTGTCCCAAATATTTTACCTTAGTCTGGCATAATTGTAACTTGTCTTTGGAAACCTTGTGACCTGTGTCTGAAAGATGAAACAGGAGCTGTTTCGTATCCTTCAGAGAGGCTTCCAGTGAATCTGAACACAGCAGTAAATCGTCCACGTACTGTATCAATACCGATCCACTCTCCGGTTGGAAAGACTGTAAACAATCATGCAAAGCCTGAGAAAATATACTTGGACTATCTATGAAACCTTGGGGTAACCGAGTCCACGTGTATTGGACTCCTCTGTATGTAAAAGCAAACAAATATTGGCTGTCAGGGTGCAGAGGTACCGAAAAGAATGCGGAGCAGAGGTCAATAACAGTGAAAAATTTGGCAGTGGGAGGAATTTGCATTAGGATGACAGCTGGATTAGGCACTACGGGGAACTGACTCTCAACTATTTTGTTAATCCCCCTTAAATCCTGCACTAGTCTGTAACCCCTCCCCCCACTCTTTTTAACAGGGAAGATGGGACTATTGGCTGTGCTGGACGTTCTTACTAGAATGCCCTGTTGCAGCAAGCGTTCTATTACTGGGAAAACTCCTAACTCCACCTCTGGCTTCAGAGGATACTGTGGGATTTTTGGAGCTATCCTACCATCTTTTACTTGTACAACTACTGGAGCTACGTTTGCCATTAATCCAGTGTCCTGTCCATCTTTTGTCCAAAGTGACTCTGGTATCTGAGATGTCATCTCTTCTACTTGGGATGGATTCCTATTTGTCATAATGGAATGTGACATTAATTTTGATGGGGAGTCTAACATGTCTCGTACCTCCTGAGCGTGATTCTCAGGAATGTCCAAGAATACACCTTCAGGAGTACAATAAATGACGCAACCCATTTTACATAGTAAGTCTCTACCCAGGAGATTAGTTGGTGCTGATGCAGCCAGCAAAAAGGAATGCTTGGTATGCAAAGGCCCTATTGTAATCTCGGCTGGTTTGCTAACAGGGTAGTGCTGGACTACTCCTGTTACTCCCATGGCTGGAATTGTCCTACCAGTGGTTCTCATGCCCACTGTCGAATTTATCACTGACTTGGCCGCCCCTGTGTCTACAAGAAAGTTTAAAGTTTTACCAGCTACATTGATTGCAATCTCTGGTTCGCTTCCAAGACTGGCAATCAACTTAACTGGCTGCAGATTACAGGTATGGCCACACCCCTATTGGGTATGGTGACCTGCCTGTACCCCGCTGGCAGCGACTACTTGTGAGGGAGTTAGCTGGGAACTACCAGAGGCATGCCAGTCTCTGTTCGGGGGATATCTTTTTGTTTCCCCTGTATGTGGCTCAAAACTCCGCCTCTGTGGACCCTGCTCCCAATGTCGTGTGTCGTGTCGTTGTCTAGGGGGTTGAAAAGATCTTTGTACACTCTTTGTTCTACATTCTCGTGCATAGTGTCCTGGTCTGTTACAGGAATAACAAGTTATTACAGTTGATTTACTTACAGGATTCGATGGTACATACGCAGGCTGCCTTGTGGTCAGCGCCTGTATACTTACTGACATTAACTTATCACTTTGCGACTCCCTGTGTCTAGTGATGTTTCTGTCGTGATCAATAGCAGCCTCTCTCAAAGTGGACACCGACAGACCTCGCCAACATGGTTGCGTGGTCTGTACCCTAGTCTTTAATGTTTCCTTTAAACCATCCATCAGTACAGATACTGCTACGTCTTGATGGTTTGGGTTGGTCTTAATGTCTTCTATTCCAGTGTACTTTGCCATTTCTAATAGTGCCCGGTGAAAATATTCTGATGCCGTCTCGGACTCTTTTTGTCTAATGGAGAATATCTTGTTCCATTTAACAACGGCTGGGAAATACTCCTTTAGCTGTAAATTTATCCTTTTTACATTATCCTTGTTGTACACGTCTGTAAGCGGTACATCTTTATCCAATGCACAGTCAGCTAAAAATTGAGTTGCGTCGACATTGGAAGGTAAACAAGCTCTTAGCAGTATCTGCCAATCCTTGTTGTTGGGTTCTACAGTGTTGCCTAGATCCCTGATGTATTTTTGGCTAGCAACTAAGTCCTTCCTGGGGTCAGGAAATTCGGACACTATTGTTCTTAATTCCATTCGGGAAAATGGAGTGTACATGGCAATGTTCCTTATGGGAGTGGCTCCAGACACATCTGTTTTTCCATTGGGAACTGCTATTACCCTTACAGGAGCAAGTCTAACAACCTCATTCTGTGTAGATTCTACAACTTGTGGTGAAATTGTTTCAGTGTAGTGCATGGTGCCGTACTTACCCGTTGACACGACCTCACCTATCCCTCCGCTAGGGGCTTTCGCTAATCTCGTGGGTGTTGTTGTGCCTACTGTGGTCTCTGCTATGGTGGCCGCGAGAGAGAGAGCTGAAATTGTTGTTGAATCGTCTTCTTGATCACACTCCTGAGGAAGGTTCAAAACAGGGTACATCTTGCACGGGTTAATAATTGCATGAGTTACTTGGTTAACATCATTAACATTTACAGGGTTACTAAGAGTTTGTGTTTTACAACCCAGTGCGTTTCTCTCCGCAATCAACTTCTCTCCTGCAATGTATGGTGGAGGAGGGGCTGTGGCTATCAGCTTCCTGACTGCCCCAGATCCTGCCGCCAGAGCCAAACCTCTCTGTATCTCACCTTCCTGGTGCCATAACTGTAAATAATCATGATGCTGAATTCGTCTCTTTGTTGATTTTAGGAGACATATCCTCCTCCTTAAATTTTGTAACACTTCTGGACTGAAGCTACCTATTCTTGGGAATTTGTCCCTGTCTTGTACAGTCATTCTCTCCCATTCATCACATAAAGATTCTGTGTGACTTCCGTATTTTTCACACATGATGTACCTTGCCGACCCGACGGGTCGGTTCTCTGAATCAACCCGAACCAAGGTTGATCGCCCCCTACCTGAACAATTGGCCCCCATAATCTGCAGGTGTTGCTTACTACTCCTGTGATCTTTATATCACGGTCTTCAGCGAACCCTTACAGCAAACCAAATTGTCCAAAAATAGGCCGGCGGTGGCGGTTTACCGAGTACCCCACTCACTCGCCCACCTCAACCAATACGACCTGATCACACCGATATGGTGCTGGCGTACTCGATACAGGGCCCCTATGGAACCTTCTGTTTACTGGAACATATGAGGGTTACCCGCAGGACACTTACTCTTTCCAGTAAAGGTGGGGTTGTTAGATAGTTCCTGAGTGACCAGCGAACTTCCCTTCCAAAAATAAAAAATTACACAAATCACGTCAGAATGTACAAATAGCGTTTGTGACCACTTTACTCTAATGGTATTAGGTCAGATTACTAACTACTGCACACAATTACGTGCGGTACAATCGTTCAGTACATAAGCACTACTTGTCATGTACTGAAAGATCAATGGAATCGATGTTTCCGGCCGCGATTCCTTCAGCAAGAGCTTGTATGGCCTATATGGGTTCTGCACCAACACCCCAGGCGTTGTGCCTCTTGTACCTTTATAGCGGACCTCTTTGTCTATTTAACCTGTTACCTTATGACCTCCTGGTCTGTTACCGTCTGTTAATGACCTCCTGGTCTGTTACCTTATGACCTCCTGGTCTGTTACCTTATGGTCCGCTATACTCTAATGCTCAAATATTATTTAACCAGGGATGCCTCCCTAGCCACCGTATATGTCACTTACACGTATGTCCTTTGACGAGTACCCGACTTTCCTTTTGGTTCAACCTCTAAGTTATATAAACTTATGTGATAAAAACACACTCACTCAACACATGTACACTTTTGTTTCTATATCTATTTCTGCGCAGAAATTTTCTTCAGCCCAGCTGTGTTACCAATTAGGAGCAGGATCTGTTAAACTAAATTTCAGATTTTTCCAAAAATAGATTTGCGTTATTTACCACGTTGCGTTATCTACCGCTGTGCGTTACTTATCGCCTTTGCGTTAATTATCGCTTTGCGCTAAAATCCAACTTTTCGTGACTTGAGCTACGTGGGCGTAACCGGACGCTACGTTGCGTAATGAACGCTGCGTGCGTCTGCCTTTGGATTGCGTACGCTAGTCTTTGTTAGTGACACGTGTACGCAAAACAAAGATCCACCGTAACACAATTTCTACTTTTATCAATGTAGATGATCCCTGATCATCTACCGCACACCACACTGACTGCCTTATCTCCCAGACAAGCCGTGTGTTGGTCTATACTTTAACTATTACCTCTACTATGAAATAACAGCAAATCTCTTTTAGCACTTTCTATCAACTATAAAAATTGGCAAACAGGAATAGTGATATACGAAATTTGAAAAAAGAAATGCAGATATATATGTATGCGTGCGTGTATACGCAAGACAGAAGAGAAATAAACAGTTTTAAAAGACACAAGCGTTTTGTTCTTACTTCCGGTTCCCGGATTCCTTCAGCACTCTTTATCTAAGCGAAGCAGACGCTTATCCCGTCAGCACTGCGAGACAACCTCCCACCCTTTGCTGGGGGGATAATGTCTGCTGATCTACCTAGTGCAGATATGAGAAGGATAGGACGAGTCCCCAATTGACAATGCTAAATTCCTTTGTCGTATAAACAACCCTTTATGAAGTCTAAGAACACTGTACGCTGCTTACTTAAGAAGTACCGTAAGGGTACGCTATTTGCGTACCGATCGCTCAGCCGTAGGCGAGACGCTCAAGCGTCACGTTCGCTCACGGCCCAGTGATCACAGGACAACACGTTATTGGCTATGATTAGAGTAATGATTCGCTATGGCGTAGCGGACGCTCGAGACCACGAGGAGATCACCAGCGGCGCAGACGCTCACAACGCTATACCTTTATGTCTAAACCTTATACCAATGAAATGCACAGAATACCTTAATGTGAGTACAGGGTGTAAGTGCAACCTTGTGTAACCTGACTAACTACAAAGCTGCTTGAGCGTCACCGACGCTCAAGTGAACACTTAACACTATAGAAAATACACAGATACTGGTTTAGGGTCCAAAGCCTATTAACTGTATTATATCTAATATACTTGTAAAAGGGGATAACAGTACAAATGATACCCTACAATATAACAGAGACTTCCTAACCAAAATACAATACTATCTAATACAATTCAATACTAGTCTAGGGGAGATGTGAGAGAAAAGAGAAAGGAGAGAGAGAGAGAGAAATGGAGAGAGATGAGAGAAATTGGCTCACAGTAAGACAATGATTACGGAGAGAAACTTACGCACAAGGGTAAACGATCGCATGCGCCTGGACATCCAGCACCCGATTTTCAGCAATGAGAACCGTTGAAGAGTGAGGGCTGGATGTGGTCGGCCTGCCTATTTATGCCCCACACACAATGCAATCTCATAGTCCCTACAATCCCATTGTCCATTGGACGTCGGAATTCGGCCCTGTATCATAACAAAAGGTCATAGGTTGATTCATACAGGTGGGCTGTGACGATTTCAAACAGCTCAGGTGGGTGGGAAACTAGGTTTCCCGCCGCATACCTGAGTATGAGTAAATAATAGAAATGGACATAAACTTCTTATGTCCATAACTATTCGCACGAGCGATTAATACGCTCCAAACCAACACCGGAATATTGCTAATTAAATACTCTTCCGATGGGTACCAAACACTGCTGCATGACTCTTGTTAGACCCTTCCCACAATACAAAGAGGGATTCCTCAGCTCAGGGACATTCTATATTAACTAAACTTTCAGAAACTATCAAAGGGACCATGATCTACAAACTACATTAATTGTGAAAATATGTAACGATTGGGTCGCTCGCTACGACTACATACTCTTTACCGTAAATACGCATACCGATGCGAGCGGGTGCACGCATCAGCGGGTATGCGCTATCACGGGAAAGCGCACGCATGCGCAGCACGGACCAGCATGAGGTGCAAATATGGCAGCGTGTATAGGGATATTTTTCTGACTTTGACAGTGTGGTCAGGTTACTGGTCAGTCACACTGGCAGTGGCACTCTGGCAGCAAAAGTGTGCACTGTTTAATATGTACTCCTGGCTCCTGCTATAACCTATAACTGCTCCCCAGTCTCCCCCACAATTAAGCTGTGTGAGCACAGTCAGATATTATACATAGATGATGCAGCACACTGGGCTGAGCACAGATATGGTATGTGACTGAGTCACTGTGTATCGTTTTTTTCAGGCAGAGAACGGATTATATTAAATAATAATAAAACTGCACTGGTGGTCTCACTGGTCAGTCACTAGTATAACTAACTAACTACTATCAGCAAAATTCTGCACTCTCTGAGTACTCCTCCTAAGCTCCAGTAAATGAAGTGTCTCACTCTCACTCTCCTATCTATTTCTAAACGGAGAGGACGCCAGCCACGTCCTCTCCCTATCAATCTCAATGCACGTGTGAAAATGGCGGCGACGCGCGGCTCATTATATAGAATCCGAGTCTCGCGATAGAATCCGAGCCTCGCGAGAATCCGACAGCGTGATGATGACGTTCGGGCGCGCTCGGGTTAACCGAGCAAGGCGGGAAGATCCGAGTCGCTCGGACCCGGGCGGGTTCGGATTCAGAGGAACCGAACCCGCTCATCTCTACAGGTAATGCAAACTGCTGATTATGAGTAGAAATGCACAGTGGTAATGAATGTGCACTCTGAAGTCTGTGAATGATAATACACACTTAAGTTATAGTCTTTGTGCATCCTGCAGATTGTGAATGGTAGTGCAAGCTGATGTAATAGTGCTGACAACTGTGTGATATGCAGGATGCAGCTAGGAGAAACTGCAGCAAGAAGATAGGAGTCTCTGAACTCAGAAACAGAGTGGACATCAGATGGCAGATGCTGCAACAAGCCAAGAATCAGAAAGCAGAGATGCTGACACTGGAGCCAAGCACAGGCAAGGTACAAGTTGTACAGGCAATAGGCAGCAGTGGTGACGAGAGAGGAGGGAGCAGGTTCTCCTTACCCAGGCCCACTACAACCCCCCCCCCCCCCCCCCACACACACACACACGCAGACAGACACACACACACACACACACACACACATATTCTCCTGTTGCAGATGTACTTTGGGCAGGGAGAGGGAAGACCGGCTGCTGCTGCAGCAGCATCTCTCCCCAGCACAGCACACGTTTGCTGTGCAGGGAGAGAGGCAGAAGCAGTCAATGAGTCCTCTCTCCCCTTGCGTGATGTGTGGGGGGAGCAATTGCACTGGCCCACTGCCGCTTCCTCCTCCTTCCCTGCTGCCTCTAGCCGCCCACCACATCTCGCCACACCTCCTCCATTGGCCATGCCTCCTCCAATTACCAGGGCCCGGGAAAGCTGTTGGCGCCGCTGATGTGAAAGTAAGGGATTTAAATAGGGCTCTCTGGTCTGTCATTGCTGGCTCAAGTCATGTGGAAGCTAGCTCCTCAGTGATTGGACAAGACTGGAGTCAGTTTATTGATCCAAAAAGGAGTTGCCCCTGCAACACTGAATTCAGAAAGACGCCATATATCCAGGAGCTCAGCTAATTTATCTCAGCATGTGTATATTTACTGTGTTGGACAGCATGCCAGCTGCTGAAATGACAGTGCCAAGTTCAGTAAAAGGGACTCAGAGTCTGTTGTGTGACAATCAACACCTGCACACACATCAAACAGGTTATGGGTAC
The DNA here is from genome assembly GCF_028390025.1 of Pseudophryne corroboree. NCBI lineage: Eukaryota > Metazoa > Chordata > Amphibia > Anura > Myobatrachidae > Pseudophryne > Pseudophryne corroboree. The sequence goes on along the minus strand of NC_086444.1, from coordinate 905,814,855 downwards.
AAGCACCAAGATACTCAGAGTCCCTGACACAGAAGCTACAAGGATGCTATGACCAACATACAGATGCCATCTTAAGTACGTTAGTGCAGACCACCATAGAGCATAAAGTGAAGACAGCATAGAGTGTTTACAGTGCAGTGTGTCAGTACAGTAATTGATATGCACCCACAGTGCTAGATATGCACCCACAGTGCCAGATATGCCCCCACAGTGCCAGATACAAATATGCCCCCGCAGTTCCAGATACACATATGCTCCACAGGGCCATATACACATATGCCTCACAGTGTCAGATACACAAATGCCCCCACATTGCCAGATACACATGTGCCCCATAGTGCTAGATACACAAATGCCCCACAGTGCCAAATACACAAATGCCCCACAGTGCCAGATACACATATGTCCCACAGTCCCACAGTGCCAGATACACATATGCCCCACAGTGCCAGATACACATATGCCCCACAGTGCCAGATACACATATGCCCCACAGTGCCAGATACACAAATTCCCCACAGTGCATACCCCCCGTGCAGCACACCGCTGCTGTGTGATGAGAGGATAGTGCAGCATGTGCTTCTCCTGACCCTCAATGCTCAATGAAGTCTGGTCTCCGGTGGCGTGTATGTCAAATGAGGCACTGGTTTGTTAGAGAATCAGAGCTTGCGGACCAGCAGCCAATTAGGAGCCGCGGCTGCCAGTCCGAGAGCTCTGATTGGCTAAAGAACCGGCGCCTCATTTGAGATTCACGCCACTGCCGGAGACCGGACTTCACCGAGCATTGAGGGGCAGGAGAGGTGCATGCTGCGTTATCCTCCCCTCACACAGTAGCAGCTGCAAGCATGGCAGTCGGGCCGGCGGTACTGCGTACCGGCTGGTAATTTCTTACCGGTACGCATTACTCCCCCATACCGCCATACTTGCAGCACTGGTGTCAGTACAGAGACTGTTTAGTGCACAAAGACTGCATAGTAATGTCAGTAAGAATTATGAATACAGGAACTACACTCATAATGGGGGTTATCAAGCTAAAAGGTGCAGAGAATTCTGCAACCTGGAAGTTTGCTTTGCATTTGCAATTAAAGCATGAAACTTACTGGAAGGTTACAATAGATCCTGGTCAGCTCCATGATGATGAAGATAGGGTAATGGCTGGGGCTGGCTGGGCACGAGGGCAGGGTGCCATCTGCCCCCCAGGCAAGTGCAATTTAAGTGTTCCAGGACCATTTATACATTGCATTCCCTGTGAAAAGTTGGGCCACTTGCTTGATTCGCCCCCCCAAGCTGAAAGTTGCCAGCCAGCCCCTGGGTAATGGGCACTACTGGTTTGAGTGTTGAGCAGCTTATGTTACACATGGGAAGACATCAGCTAAAGACATGTGGACAACACTACTCCCAGCATACCAGAATGGAGGTCTCATGAAAAGAATACATTGAAAATGTGTATTTTATATAACACAAAATTGAGTGAATGCAGCAATATGAGTGATTACATAGACCAGAGGTTCTCAAACTCGGTCCTCAGGACCCCACACAGCGCATGTTTTGCAGGTCTCCTCACAGAATCGCAAGTGAAATAATTAACTCCACCTGCACACATTTTAAAATGTGTCTGTGAGTAATTAATACACCTGTGCACCTGCTGGGTTACCTGCAAAACATGCACTGTGTGGGGTCCTGAGGACCGAGTTTGAGAACCTGTGACATAGACAAAATGATGTCTGTTTATCAGCAATTAAGGTCTGTTGGAGTGCATATAGATCAGAGGTTCTCAAACTCGGTCCTCGGGGGCACACACAGTGCATGTTTTGCAGGTCTCCTCACAGAATCACAAGTGAAATAATTAGTTCCACCTGTGGACCTTTTAAAATGTGTCAGTGAGTAATTAATACACCTGTGCACCTGCTGGGTTACTTGCAAAACATGCACTGTGTGTGCCCCCGAGGACCGAGTTTGAGAACCTCTGATATAGATGATGAAGAGATCACTACAGGCATATTACAGAATGTGATGCCTGAGTTTGACTTCTTAAGGGCCCCATACACTAGCACAATAATGTCCAATTTCATCCGATTCCTACGTTTCGGGCCGATAAATCGGATGAAAACAGGCAAATCGCTTGTGCTTTACTTCCGATCCGAAGCGTTGTCCCGTGGGCATCGGATCAGAGCCCCTAGATCAGAAGTGCTGCACTAAAGATATCTCGGATCCCACAGGCATTGCTAGGATCGCATACGATACATCGTATGCAAAAGGACCGCATATGGGGGGTCATTCCGACCTGTTCGCACGCAGTGGTTTTTCGCTGCGGTGTGAATGGGTGCGGAATGCGCATGTGCGGCGGGCGCAGTGCGCATGCACGACGTTGCCTGGTGACAGGGGTCGCCAGGTTACGTCGCGGCTACCGACGGGAGCGGTCGCAGCAGTGACCGCTAAGCAGATTGACAGGAAGGAGGCGTCATCGCTGGATCCATCGCACAGGGTAAGTATGTCCAGGGCTGCTCTACTTCTGCTTTAAATTTTTTTAGCTTAGCAGGGCTGCACAAGCGATCGCAGCCCTGCTAAGCTAAAATACACTCCCCCACAGGCATGGACTATTGATCGCAGCAGCAGCTAAAAGTTGCTGGCTGCAATCAACTCGGAATGACCCCCTTGATGTATTGTATGCCATCCTGCTTCCTAGGAAGCTGCCATGCTGTTCAAGGGAAATCTTAAGCGATTTAAGGGTCCGACATGTCGCTGTAGTGTATGGGCCCTTTAGTTGTGGCGTTGAAAGCAAACACAGCAATGTTTACTAAAGACATACAGTAGTCAGAGCATTAAAGAAAGAGAGCATAAAGTTATTATAATTCCAAAAACGTGTTGCCTGTGAGTCAAATGCTGAGACTACTGCATTGCATACAAAAAGTGAAAAATTCAGAAAGTTCAAGTTCAAATGCTACAATTGTCACTAGATAAGTCAGAACGCAATTGAGTGCAAGTAAAAGAATGGAATCCTGTACAAGATTAAAAATGCAAACTCAAAGATGAGTCAGCCCTGAGTGTCACAGACAGCCGCAGAAAAGATTTTTGGAATATCAATTCGTGCGCAACATGGCATTTCAACTGCAATGAGGAATGGATTACCATTTTAACCAAGTGTTACCCTTTCACAATCAAAGGGTTTGGCAACCAAGTTCTATCAGCTACAAAAGTTGGAACAATTAACGTTTGCTTTAAAATACGAACAAGAGAAAAAGTCACAGAAATCCGAGATATGCTTTAAGGGGGTAATTCAGAGTTGATCGCAGCAGCAAATTTGTTAGCAGTTGGGCAAAACCATGGTGGTCATTCCGAGTTGTTAGCTCGCTGCCGATTTACGCAGTGCAGCGATTGAGTAAAAAAACGGCAAAAATGTGCATGCGCATGGTACGCAGCGCACATGCGCTAAGTACTTTCACACAAAACTTTGTAGATTTACACAAGCTCGAGCAACGTTTTTTTCATCACTCGAGTGATCGTAGTGTGATTGACAGGAAGTGGGTGTTTCTGGGCGGAAACTGGCCGTTTTCAGGGACTGTGCTAAAAAACGCAGGCGTGCCAGGTAAAAACGCAGAAGTGGCTGGAGAAACAGGGGAGTGGCTGGCCGAACGCATGGCGTGTTTGTGACGTCAAACCAGGAACTAAACGGACTGAGGTGATCGCAGTCTAGGAGTAGGTCTGGAGCTACTCAGAAACTGCAGGAAATTATTTAGTAGCAGTTCTGCTAATCTTTCGTTCGCTATTCTGCTAAACTAAGATACACTCCCTGAGGGCGGTGGCCTAACGTTTGCAATGCTGCTAAAGGCAGCTAGCGAGCGAACAACTCGGAATGAGGGCCCATGTGCACTGCAGGTGTGGCCGATGTAGCATGTGCAGAGAGAGTTAGATTTGGGTGGGTTATTTTGTTTCTGTGCAGGGTAAATACTGGCTGCTTTATTTTTACACTGCAATTTAGATTTCAGTTTGAACACAACCCACCCAAATCTAACTTTCTCTGCACATGTTACATCTGCCCCCCCCCACCACCACCTGCAGTGCACATGGTTTTGCCCAACTGCTAACAAATTTGCTGCTGCAATCAACTCTGAATTACCCCCTATGTACCATCGATGGAAAACAATCGTATTGCCATAAGTGACCTAGAACAGAGAGGCCACAGAGTTCACTTGCTAAAGGAAACTGTATTGTGCAAAACAGAAAAGGGGTCATCATTGCTCCAGTCCCAAGGTGTCAGCAATTGTATGTCCTTGATACACAGTGCTGTTAGGCAATGATGACAACTGAGTCACAGTCACTAACTCTGGCATGGAAGATTTGGTAACCTTGAATTATGGAATCCAAATAATAAAAAGCTAGTCAAGTCTAGATATGTTATCTTCAAAGAAACAGCACAAGTTATAGAAAAGATGGAAGTTGGTATGCAGGTTAAGTATGTGTCACTTGACATGTCAGCAGCTGGAGATGTATCTGAACCAGAGGCTACCAGCATGGAAATTCAGTCACAGAGGGGATATTCTGCAAGATCAAACATTGGCAACGCTCCTTAGAGGTATGATGAAGAATTTGCACACATTGCAGTCAAAGAGTCTTAAGATATCTTGAATCAAAAGTCTGATTGGTGTGAATGGAAATCCAAGATAGGCAAAGAGACTGCAATGTCACGATCCTGACTTACCTCTGCTTATTCTGCAAACAGGCATCTGCTTCACATACAAACTGCAGTCTTGATTACTTGCTGGTTAGCACCTGAGCAGGAATTCCACTGTGTGAGTGTCAGGAGTGATACAAAAATATAACTTTCACTATTATCAATGTAATGCTTTCATGTGTTTTTTAGCACCAAATACAAAGAACAGAATGAGTGAACATACTGAAGATTGGGGGTCATTCTGACCCATTCGCACGCAGCGGTTTATCGCTGCGGTGCGAACGGGTGTGGAATACGCATGCGCGGCGGGAGCAGTGCGCGACGTTGCCCGGCGACAGGGGTCGCCGGGTTACGTCGCGTCTCGAGAAGGAAGCAGTCGCACAGTGGACCGCTAAGAAGATTGACAGGAAGGAGGCGTGACAGGGCGGATCCGGACCGTTTGGAGCCGTTTTCGGGGAGTGGTGAGTGTAATGCAGGCGTGTCCAGCAGAACGGAGGGCGGAGGAGAGACGTCAAAGCCAGGCCATCATTGCTGGATCCATCGCACAGGGCAAGTATGTCCAGGGCTAGTCTACTTCTGCATGAAATTTTTTTAGCTTAGCAGGGCTGCACAAGCGATCGCAGCCCTGCTAAGCTAAAATACACTCCCCTATAGGCGTGGACTAGTTGATCGCAGCAGCAGCAAAAAGTTGCTGACTGCGATCAACTCGGAATGACCACCATAGCACTAATTACCCATTACATGTCAGGTTGCATACAGACTATATACAATTCATGTTTTTTTACATCATTTGATTATTATATGAGTGCTTTATTTTATATCTTTAGAAAGGTGGTTGGTGTTTGTTATGAATACAATATGGTGTTTCTCCGGCAGGGTCCACAGGTTTCCACAGGATAACAATGGGATATGATGGAGCGACAGCGGATTGGCACCAAACGATCACAAGCTTTCAGTCCTCCTAGGATGCAACGGGCTCGTCCATATATCCCTGCCCACTGGCTCAGGCAAATCAATTTTTTGTTTGGTGCAGCAGGAGCCGGACCATGGTCACAGGACTGCTGTGTTGGGCAGCCCTAAGCTTTCTTATTTTTATAGTCTTACTGCGTTTTTTTTTTGAGTGATCTTTCCTAACAGCGTCTTACACGCATATTGGAAAGAGTCGCTCCAACAACTCTCCGCCAGGTCGCAACAAAGCTTACCCACGGTACAAGTGCTGTCTCGACGGGCGTCTGTGTCAGATATAACTAGCAGGTCCAGCAGATGTTACCAGGCTGTGGCCGGAGCATGGGGAGAAGGTAAGGCATCGGTTCCACTTAGAAGGGGTATACGGATACAGCCGCACTGTATTGGGAGGAGACTACCAAGCAGTAGCTGGCGCGCCGCCACCACGGGTGCTCCAGCGCTAAGCCTTAGGGATCATAAGGCACCAGGAATAGTATGAGGCCGCGATCCATAGGGTTGATGTCAGCGGTGGGGAGTCAGACGCTCTCCTGGTCACCCCTCCCCTCAGGTCATGAACAGTTTCCGCGAGTCTCCCGCCATGAACTGTTGCCTCACTTCCGTCTCAGACGCTACCATGAGGGGTCTCGGTCGAAGCATAGGCCGCTGCGTCTGTGTACACTAAATGTTACCGCAAGGAGACCGGGTCACAGACCGGTGCGTCTGCATGCACAGGCGTTCACTGAGCGTCTGTGTCCACTAAAAGTTCCTGAAGCTGCAGTGTACACTAGTAGCGCCTGGATACACTCAGCGTTCGCTAACGTATTGATCGATCTTGGAAGTGGGGTGAGTCTCCCTGTATCCCACTCTACGGAGTACGGGTTATACAGCACTAAAATTCTATCTACTTTTGTCAGTATGAATAGTTAACTTTAGTGCCTATTGCATATGAGTCTGTGTACATTACTGTGGTTTTCTTCACAATGCGTCTGAATACGTTAAATAACTGTATAGAACAGAAGTCAGTAAATGTACTCCTACATACTTGAAATGTGTTTGTAGTGGATAATATGCTCATATGACTAATATATAACATGTGACTGACTGCTAGTGTGATTGCTGACTTTATATATGTTTGTCAGTGTTTTCTTCTGAGCAACAAAACACACCCAAATATAAGGTTTTGCGCTGACCTGCTGATGGTATTACTAATAATTCTCAGTTTTCATATGTAGCAAATTCCACTTTTCCAAATGCCCTGCTGCTGCCTCCAAAGGGAGGTATTTGCACAAACCTCCTCAACAAAACAAGACAATACAAAGAACCAGATGGTGGCGCGGCTGGGAATTCTAGAAATGTGGATTAATTATCAATCTTACAGTAAGCAGTATAATTTGTAATTTTATAAAAAGTTTTTATTTCTCTAATAAACTAAACCATAAAAATACATGATCTACACCATATAATGCCTAAATCATTTTTCCATAACCGATCCCATGATTTTAATAGGCCATCCACATTAAACTCGTATAATCTTATAAAGGAATATTCCTCTTTTAAAAAATATTAAATAAAACAAAATGTATAAAAAGTCACAATAGTCTCTCAATGAGGTGCCGGCACCCTGTATGGTTTTCCAATTTGTTGATTAAATTTCCCTATTAGAGATTTTTAGCTGGTAAATAGCAATATATACATTGGAGATTTCCCCTTTTAAGTCATTTATATTGCAATATAAGGAGCTGTTCCCTTTGGCCAATTCTTTACTTTGATTCAAATAATTGTGTATTCTGAATCTTATACACAGTATACCTGCGTCTCCACGTGTTGATCCTCCTCGTCCACTCTGCTGGCCGTGCCAGTGTTTTACAGCATTGGTGGCAAGTGGAGATGTGGGTATATTTCTCTTACGTCCTAGAGGACTCCGTAAGGACCATGGGGTATAGACGGGGCTCCGCAGGAGATAGGGCACCTAAAAAGAACTTTGACTATGGGTGTGCACTGGCTCCTCCCTCTATGCCCCTCCTCCAGACCTCAGTTAGATCTTGTGCCCAGAGGAGAATGGGTGCACTGTAGAGAGCTCTCCAGAGTTTTCTGTGGAAAAATAATTTTGTTAGGTTTTTTATTTTCAGGGAGTCCTGTTGGCAACAGGCTCCCTGCATCGTGGGACCGAGGAGAGAGAAGCAGAGCTGGCTTGTCAAGTTGGGCACTGCTTCTAAGGCTACTGGACACCATTAGCTCCAGAGGGAGTTGGAACACAGGTCTCACCTGGGGTTCGTCCCGGAGCCGCGCCGCCGTCCTCCTCACAGATGCCGAAGGTAAAAGCGGATCTTAGGCGGCAGAAGACATCAGATCTTCATGAGGTAAGGCGCGCAGCGGTAAGCTGCGCGCCATTGCTCCCAGTCACACACACACAGAGCAGCACTGAAGGGTGCACGGCGCAGGGGGGGGCGCCATGGGCAGCAATAAACCTCACATTTTGGCACAAATACAGTGGGATTAGACTGCAGAGGCAGTAAATCTCTGATCCCCCGCCATTTTATTGAAAAATCACTGGGACCGAAGCCCGCCGTCGGGTGGGTGGGGCTTGATCCTCAGCACTAACCAGCGCCATTTTCTCCACAGAAGCTGCATGAGAAAGAAAACGCTGGCTCCCTGGTCTCTCCCCTGCTGAACACAGGCTGGAAAAAAGAGGAGGGGGGCACTTTGGCGACACAGTGAGTGGGAATTGACATAATATATATAAAAAAGCGCTAACTGGATATATATTTTTTTCCAGTGTTTGTTAAGCGCTGGTGTGTGCTGGCATACTCTTTCTCTGTCTCTCCTTAGGACCTGGTTGGGGCTTTGTCCCCTTATAGGTTAATCCCTGTGTGTGTGGGGTGTCGGTACGTGTGTGTCGACATGTCTGAGGCGGAAGGCTTCTCCAAGGAGAAGGTGGAGCAAATGAGTGGTGTGTCCCCGTCGGTTGTGCCGACTCCAGATTGGATGGACATGTGGCATACGTTGCATGCAAGTGTGGCATCTTTACATGAAAGGCTTGATAAGGCTGGTTTAGGGGGGACATCAGGCGGTCAATCCTCAGATTGGACCGACTCACAGGGCCCGTCGGGGTCTCAAAAACGTCCCTTAACACAAGACACTACTACCGACATGGATTCTGATTCCAGTGTCGACTATGACGAAGTAATATTGCACCCTAGGGTGACTAAAACCATTCAGTGTATGATTGTGGCAATAAGGGATGTGTTGCATATTGTGGATGAACCCTCGGTCCCCGACACAAGGGTACACATGTTTAAGGAAAAGAAACAGATTATTAATTTTCCCACATCTCATGAATTAAATGAGTTCTTTGGAAAAGCTTGGGAGACTCCGGATAAGAGACCGCAGATCCCCAAAAGAATTTTTATGGCATACCCTTTCCCTAAGCAGGACAGGGAGATTTGGGAATCACCCCCCACTGTGGACAAGGCCCTGACGCGCGTGTCCAAGAAAGTGGCGCTACCGTCTCCTGACACAGTGGCCCTTAAGGACCCTGCAGATCGCAGGCAAGAAACTACCTTAAAGGGTATTTATTCTCATACGGGTGCTGTGTTAAGGCCGACGATTGCGTCGGCATGGGTGTGTAGCGCAATTGCAGCTTGGACAGATGAGCTGACAGATCAATTTGATACTATGGATAAGGATACTATATTCCTAACTCTAGCCCATATAAAAGACGCAGTCTTATTTATGAGGGATGCTCAAAGGGACATTGGATTGCTAGCTTCTAGGGCCAATGCCATGTCTATCTCAGCGAGAAGATCCTTATGGACTCGCCAATGGACGGGTGATGCGGATTCCAAAAAACATATGGAAGTACTACCCTATAAGGGTGATGTATTGTTTGGGGATGGGCTGGCGGACCTGGTTTCCACAGCTACAGCAGGTAAATCAAATTTTTTACCATATATTCCCCAACAGCAAAAGAAAGCAACACCCTATCAGATGCAGTCCTTTCGGTCGCACAAGTCCAAAAGAGGGCGGGGATCCTCTTTCCTCGCCAGAGGTAAGGGCAGAGGCAAAAGAGCACCTGCTTCGGCAGGTGCCCAGGAACAAAAGTCCTCCCCGGCTGCTCCAAAAACCACAGCATGACGCTGGGACTCCCCTGAGGGAGTCCGCACCGGTGGGGGCACGTCTTCGACTTTTCAGTCAGGCCTGGGTCAGTTCGGACCTGAATCCCTGGGTGTTGGAAATTGTTTCCCAGGGTTACAAATTGGAATTCGAGGATGTGCCCCCGAGCCGATTTTTCAAATCGGCCCTACCAGCTTCCACATCGGAAAGGGATGTAGTGTTAGCTGCAATTCAAACGCTGTGTATACAGCAAGTGATAATCAAGGTTCCCCTGCACCAGCAGGGAAGAGGTTACTATTCAACCCTATTTGTGGTCCCGAAACCGGACGGTTCGGTCAGACCGTTTTTGAATCTGAAATCCCTAAACCTGTACATAAAAAGATCCAAATTCAAAATGGAATCTCTCAGAGCAATAATAGCCAACATGGAGGAGGGGGAGTTTATGGTGTCTCTGGACATAAAGGATGCGTACCTTCATGTCCCCATATATGCCCCCCATCAGGAATACCTGAGATTCGCTGTACAGGATTGTCATTACCAATTTCAGACGTTACCGTTTGGACTTTCCACGGCCCCGAGGATTTTCACCAAGATAATGGCGGAAATGATGGTGGTCCTGCGCAAGCATGGAGTCACAATTATCCCATACTTGGACGATCTCCTGATAAAAGCGAGATCAAGGGAGAAATTGCTGAGCAGTGTGGCGCTCTCTCTGAGAGTGCTCCAGCAACACGGTTGGATTCTAAATCTACCGAAGTCACAGTTGATTCCGACAACTCGACTACCGTTCCTAGGTATGATACTGGATACGGAACAAATGAAGGTCTTCCTCCCAATAGAGAAAGCCCAAGACATCCAGAACATGGTCAGAGACCTGCTAAAACCGAAAAGGGTGTCAGTTCACCAATGCACTCGAGTTCTGGGGAAAATGGTGGCGGCCTACGAGGCCATTCCCTTCGGAAGGTTCCATGCAAAGACTTTTCAATGGGACCTTCTGGACAAGTGGTCCGGGTCCCATCTGCACTTACATCGGAAAATAACTCTGTCCCCAGGAACCAGAGTGTCCCTCCTGTGGTGGTTGCAAAGTGCTCACCTGCTGGAGGGTCGCAGGTTCGGGATTCAGGACTGGATCCTGGTTACCACGGACGCGAGCCTCCGAGGATGGGGAGCGGTCACACAGGGAAAGACTTTTCAGGGTCTTTGGTCAGACCAGGAGTCCTGTCTACACATCAATGTGTTGGAACTCAGGGCCATTTACAACGGCTTTCGACAAGCGGAGAGTTTTCTTCGAAACCTTCCGGTTCTGATTCAATCAGACAATGTCACAGCAGTGGCTCATGTGAACCGCCAAGGTGGGACAAGAAGCAGAGTCGCGATGGCGGAAGCCATAAGGATCCTTCGCTGGGTGGAAAATCATGTAAGCGCTCTGTCGGCTGTCTTCATTCCGGGAGTGGACAACTGGAAAGCAGACTTCCTCAGCAGACACGATCTCCATCCAGGAGAGTGGGGACTTCATCAAGAAGTCTTTGCAGACGTAACACGTCTTTGGGGAACTCCTCAAATAGACATGATGGTGTCACGCCTCAACAAAAAACTTCGGAGGTATTGCGCCAGGTCTCGGGACCCTCAGGCAGTAGCAGTAGACGCACTGGTAACAAAGTGGGTGTTCGAATCGGTCTACGTGTTTCCTCCTCTTCCTCTCATCACGAAAGTGTTGAGGATCATAAGACGAAGAAGAGTACAGACGATACTCGTTGTCTCAGACTGGCCTCGAAGGGCCTGGTTCTCGGATCTACAAGAGATGCTCACAGGAGACCCCTGGCCTCTTCCTCTGAGGGAAGACCTGTTGCAGCAGGGGCCCTGTGTATTTCAAGACTTACCGCGGTTACGTTTGATGGCATGGCGGTTGAACGCCGAATCCTAGCAAAAAAGGGGATTCCGGAAGAGGTCATCCCTACCTTAATAAAGGCTAGGAAGGAGGTGACGATAAAACATTATCACCGTATCTGGCGAAAGTATGTGTCTTGGTGTGAGACCAAGAATGCACCTACAGAAGATTTTCATCTAGGTCGTCTTCTCCACTTCCTACAGACAGGAGTGGATATGGGCCTGAAATTAGGCTCGGTTAAGGTACAGATTTCGGCCCTCTCGATTTTCTTTCAGAAGAAATTGGCTTCTCTTCCAGAAGTCCAGACGTTTGTAAAGGGAGTGCTGCACATCCAGCCCCCTTTTGTGCCTCCAGTGGCACCATGGGACCTGAACGTGGTGTTGCAGTTCCTAAAATCACACTGGTTTGAACCGCTTAACAACGTTGAGTTGAAATTTCTTACCAGGAAGGTGGTCATGTTGTTGGCCTTAGCATCAGCAAGGCAAGTGTCAGAATTGGCGGCTCTATCACACAAGAGCCCCTACTTGATTTTTCATGTGGATCGAGCTGAATTGAGGACACGTCCGCAATTTTTGCCTAAAGTGGTTTCATCGTTTCATATGAATCAACCTATTGTGGTGCCTGTGGCTACCGGTGACCTGGAGGATTCCAGATCCCTTGACGTAGTCAGGGCCTTAAAAATTTATGTTGCCAGGACGGCTAGAATTAGGAAAACAGAGGCTCTGTTTGTCCTGTATGCGGCCAATAAGATTGGCGCTCCTGCTTCAAAGCAGACTATTGCTCGCTGGATCTGTAATACCATTCAGCAGGCTCACTCTATGGCTGGATTGCCGGTACCAAATTCGGTTAAGGCCCATTCCACTAGGAAGGTGGGCTCTTCTTGGGCGGCTGCCCGAGGCGTCTCGGCTTTACAACTTTGCCGAGCGGCGACTTGGTCGGGGTCAAACACTTTTGCTAAATTCTACAAGTTTGATACCCTGGCTGATGAGGACCTAGCGTTTGCTCAGTCGGTGCTGCAGAGTCGTCCGCACTCTCCCGCCTGATTGGATGCTTTGGTATAAACCCCATGGTCCTTACGGAGTCCCCAGCATCCTCTAGGACATACGAGAAAATAAGATTTTAAACCTACCGGTAAATCTATTTCTCCTAGTCCGTAGAGGATGCTGGGCGCCCGTCCCAGTGCGGAAACTTTGCAAGACTTGTATATAGTTGTTGCTTACATAAGGGTTATGTTACAGTTGACATCGGTCTTGGACCGTTACTGTTGTTTTTGTTCATACTGTTAACTGGTTATGTATGTTCCAGGTTACATGGTATGATTGGTGTGGGCTGGTATGAATCTTGCCCTTGGATTGCTAAATCCTGCCTTGTATTGTCCATCTCCTCTGGGCACAGTTCTCTAACTGCGGTCTGGAGGAGGGGCATAGAGGGAGGAGCCAGTGCACAACCATAGTCAAAGTTCTTTTTAGGTGCCCTATCTCCTGCGGAGCCCCGTCTATACCCCATGGTCCTTACGGAGTCCCCAGCATCCTCTACGGACTAGGAGAAATAGATTTACCGGTAGGTTTAAAATCGTATTTTTCCCTCCCTTTCCCGGTGGTTCGGGCTCTCCTGCTGCAGGGAAACAGTCTGCCGTAAGCGGTGGAAATCACCCTCGTAAAGCCCCCTCATATGACGCGTTTCTCCGCCTCGTCTCTCGGCGGCTTCTTCCTACATACTTGAAATGTGTTTGTAGTTGATAATATGCTCATTTGACTAATATATAACATGTGACTGACTGCTAGTGTGATTGCTGACTTTATATATGTTTGTCAGTGTTTTCTTCTGAGCCTCTATGCTGGTGCTTGGGTTGCGGTCAGATTGATATCACTTTAAATATAGTAAAGTGATTACAGTCACAGATTGTGTAGTATACTGTGAAAAGTTGAATATTTATCATGTCTCAGAGTGGCAAAGGTGACGAGGTTACATTAACAGTAACACCAACACTCATAACATGTTTATCCTGCAAAGTGGGATTATCCACTCAACATCTGGCACATGATGGGTTATGTACAAATTGTTTTGCTATCAGAAGAGGATAGCTCTATATACTTTACTTCACCATATGAAGAACAGGTAGAAGGTATCAGCTCAGAGGATATAGCTGAGTTAATTGGAGCAATGAAGGCTATTCTGTCCCTAGAGGATTCAGCAGAGCCGATAATAAAAACTAAGGCACCTGTGTTTAAACGTCCCAAAACTGCTAGGGTCGAATTTCCAGGGTCAGAGGAGCTGACGGAAATTATGGAGGAAGCTTGGGCTACACCCAATAAGAAATATAAAATTCCAAAGAAATGGGATTCCTATTACCCTTTTCCAACTGGAGACTGTTTAAAAAGAGAAGTGCCTTCTAAGGTAGATATGCACGTCATTCGATTAGCGCGGAAATCTATATTGCCTTTACCGTCAACATCATTGAATGATGTCACAGACAGGAGAGTGGATGGGTTTTTGAAAAACATATTTTCGCTGTCAGGGGCAGTCATAAGGCCAGCTATGGCCTCAGCCTGGATGGCAAAGGCGATAGCTGAATGGGCTGACAAACTGGAAAACGGGCTCTCGGCACCTACTAGGGAGCAGGAATCTCATTTAGCCCACTTACAGCAGGCTGCGGTATTCTTAGAAGAAGCTGCAATGGATATGGGTACTATTGCCTCCAAAGCGTCAGCCTTAACGGTAGCTGCTCGCAGAGCAATTTGGCTACGTACATGGAAAGCTGATTCAGAATCCAAAAAGGTTCTGGAATCCTTACCTTTTGTTGGGAATATTCTCTTTGGTAAGGAATTGACAGATATTCTGGAGTCAGAAGCAGAATCCAAGAAGGTCAGGTTTCCTGCCAATTACAACCCTAGGCCTAGGGGTTCGGGGTTTCGTCCAAAAGGGGAAAATGATTCTAAACAGCACCAGTACAATAAGTTTGGTAAGACAAAGAAGCAATGGGCCACCAGAGGGCCAGCTTCCAAACCTGAATAGAAACCATCAGCCTGATGGTACGGGCCTCCGCCTGGGGGACCCCAGGGTAGGGGGCCGACTTCTTCAGTTTGCACACATATGGCAGCAGTCGACAACAGATGTTTGGGTGCAAGAAGCGGTATCTCTGGGTTATATTTTCCCCTTTAAGAAGCAGCCTCCTCGAAGGTTCTTCTGCACCAGTCCATCTCATTTAGAGACGAAGGCCAGAGCCCTGCAAGAAGCAGTTCACAAATTGCTTCAGTCAGGGGTAATTATTCCAGTACCCCCTGCACAACGGGGACAGGGTTTTTACTCCAACCTGTTTTTGGTCCAGAAGCCAAATGGGTCATTTCGGACAATTCTCAATATCAAAATGTTAAACAAATACATTTGGGTACCACGGTTCCACATGGAGATGTTATGCTCCATAGTTTTGGCCATGGAACCAGGGGATTACATGGTATCTCTGGATATACAGGATGCTTACCTGCATGTTCCTATAGCATTGTCCCATCAGTGTTATCTCAGGTTCGCCATCCTCCAGCAACATTTTCAGTTCCAGGCCTTACCCTTTGGGATAGCCACAGCCCCCAGAGTATTTACCAAGATTATGGTGGTTATGGCAGCTTATCTCCACAAGCAGGGGATAAGAATCTTTCCATACCTCAACGATCTTTTAATCCTGACACAATCCCAGGAATTGCTCTTGAGCATCTCCAACAGACAATAACTTGTCTACAGAAGCACAGATGGCTCATAAATTGGGCAAAGTCATCTCTGATTCTGTCACAACGGATGATTCACTTGGGGGCTGTATTGGATTCAAGTCTGCAGGACTGTTACCCAGGGTGGTGAGAAAAATAAAACAGGCAAGAGGTGCCGTGATTCTGGTAGCCCCGGCTTGGCCAAGAAGGCATTGGTACATAGATCTACAAAGGATGTCGATGGATGCTCCAATTCTGCACTCTCAAAGTCCAGATCTACTGATGCAGGGTTGTTATCACAGGCATCTGGAGCAACTGTCTTTGATGGCGTGACTATTGAAACCTCTATCCTGAAGTCAAGAGGTTTCTCACAACAAGTGATTCAAACTATGCTCAGAGCAAGGAAACCCTCGTCAGCTCGCATTTATCACCGAACATGGCAAACCTATATTCATTGGTGCAGTGAAAGAAGTATGGACCCAAAATCTTTCAGAGTATCCAGAGTCTTAGATTTCCTTCAGGCAGGAATGGATAAGGGTTTGAAGGTGGCTTCCTTGAGAGTTCAAGTATCAGCATTGACTGTATGGTTCCAAAAGAAAATTGCCAATTTACAAGATGTGCGTACTTTTTTCCAGGGAATGCTGCACATTCAACCACCTTTTGTTCCTCCTGCAGTGCCTTGGAATTTAAGTCTGGTTCTCAAAGCTCTTCAAGTTGCTTCATTTGAACCACTTAAGAAAGTGGATCTTAAATGGTTGACAGCTAAAGTTCTCTTTCTTCTGACTATGACATCAGCTAGAAGAGTATCAGATTTAGGAGCGCTGTCATGTAAATCTCCTTTTCTGATTTTTTTATCCAGATAAAGCAGTTCTCAGAACTAGGTCTGGTTATCTTCCTAAGGTGGTATCTAAGTTTCACCTTAACGAAGAAATTGTAGTCTCGGCTTTTCAGGTATCGGGACTTTCTGCGGGAGAAGCGTCGCTGGATGTAGTCCGTCCATTAAGAATCTACGTGGATCATACCAGTGCCATCAGAAAGACAGATTCTCTCTTCATTCTCTATGGATTTCACAAGAGGGGATGGCCTGCTACTAAACAGACGCTAGCAAGATGGCTTCGAATGACGATTTCAGAGGCGTATTCTCGGGCTGATCTCCCTGTTCTGGCTAATATCTCTGCTCACTCTACACGTAAGGTAGGTCCTTCATGGGCAGCACAACATGGTGCTTCAGCAGAACAGATATGTAAGGCAGCCACATGGTCTTCCATTAACACATTCATTAGACATTATGCCTTGGATACTTTTGCCACTCATGACCCTGAATTCGGGCTTAAAGTTCTCCTGTCCAATCAGGAGCATCCCCACCATTAAATATTGCTTTGGGAAGTCCCATTGTTATCCTGTGGATAACCTGTGGACCCTGCCGGAGAAATATACGTTATGGTAAGAACTTACCGTTGATAACATTATTTCTCCTATGTCCACAGGTTTCCACAGGGATCCCACCCTGACGCACCTGATTTGAGAATCTTTATACTCACTAAACTCTTCCCTCTTGCATGGAAGGGTGTGCATGTGTGTTCTTCTCGCCTGAATAGGGTTCTACATAATGCTCCTGCCTAAATGCTTTGGAATACAACTAATTTGCCTGAGCCAGTGGGCGGGGATATATGGAAGAGCCCGTTGCATCCTGGGAGGACTGAAAGCTTGTGATCGTTTGGTGCCAATCCGCTGTCGCTCCATCATATCCCATTGTCATCCTGTGGAAACCTGTGGACATAGGATAAATACCGTTATCAATGGTAAGTTCTTACCATAACGTATATTTTTAAATGGACAAGAAGGGGGAAATATATATATTTAATACAAGGGAAATATATATATATATATATACAGCAGCACAATTTGAGAGGCATTCATGCTTTCAATGTTTCAGGTGCACTTTATTAGCACCTTTCCTATATGATCCTCAATTCATCTAGCATATTCCACTGGCAAAACTGACAAACCTGTCGCGGCACATTTCCTACAGCTGAAACACCAACTTTCAACCCTACGGTGTATGATGATCGACAGGTTTCCACCACTGCCTCGAGGCGGTGACAGGGCAAGCTCCTATTGAAGAGGGAGGCATATTGGATCCACTTCCTTGGGACCATGTCACCCAAAGGACTCAATGAACAAAATCCGTTACACATGTTCCTATAGATGAACATTTGACTTTATCTTTATTTAGATTTTTATTATTTTCATTTTTATTTTTACATTTTTCATTTTTTGACAGTGCTGGTCTGTCCTGATATGGTTGAGCTCACTGACCATGATAGTACGACATTCTCTGGCTCTTATGATGTAATGTATATTGTGTGCCACTATGTCCCCATGTTTGCATATTTTTGCACATGAGGACTTATGTCTTAAAAGTTATCTCACCTTTTTTTCACTTTTTCTATGGTTCTTTCTTGTTATGCGCTCTTAGACATATCTGCCTCTGTGGAACTACAAAAATCTTGGGCTGCCACCATGATTACCGGTCCCTCTGGCGTGATTATACCCCCCAGCATCATTTGTCATTCTGTATTCTATTAGTAAAATAAGTCATTCTATACCCTTAAATAGTCCAGTATAGTTTAATGGTTAATGTCAGTAGGTGGACCGCAGCACTGCTATTAGGCTATTGATTACACTTTATAGCCTGGGTAATGTTTCCATAACTACTCTCTAATGTTGACATCGCCACTAAACCTAACTTAACAGTTTCTTGAGTCCGCTGTCTTCTGAACCAGAGCGGGTCCCCCTCTGGCGACGCGTGCTGGTCCGGCTGCTAGGAGACGCAATACCGGTAATGCGCGGCCGGGAACAGGAAGTTGGATGCATTCCACAGTGGTGGCGTGCGTTCTACTGCCGGGAACTACGCCAATTCACAGGTTTGAGACACCTTACTGTGGCCCTTTTTATGGTTCCTAGAGATAATACATTATATATGGTTTCTGAGGGGACATGCGATCGATATGGTTTTGACTTGTTTGAATTAATATGTGGGATTATCCAATGGTTAATTGGTTAATTGGTGGGATGGCCCTCATGGTATTTAAAGTTCCACATGCAGAGACTGTGCAGGGGAGATGGCAGCCTAAAACTTTGGTCTTGACAAAGGTTCCAGAGAGGACTGAAACATTGACCCTGACCCTATAAACTATGTGAGCTGAATTAAAAGAATTTACCTTTCACTATTGAAGAAGTCTGGTGAGTGCGTTCCTTGCTATTTTTCCTATTTCTGGGACAGTGTTTGGAATGGACTGATCTCTGTTTAATGCACCCCAGCGGTTGTAATACTTCAGTATGCGAGTGCAACTTTACTGGACTTATCTATATAAATATATATATATATTTACAAACTGATATGGTCTGTGTGTGTCAGTATTCCTGACAGGGGTATATTTTACAAGCAAGGGCAATGTCCATTGTCTGGTTATATGAGACCAAAACAAGACAAGTGTTTGGAGTTGGACATATGTCAACATTGTAATGTTTGTGTCTTCATTTGGAGACGATGGCATTTCACCTTGTGTGTTAATCTATATAATACATGTTAATCAATGTATATAATATGTTATTTCTAACACTCAAAATTGAGGTAACAGTGCCCCCTACTGTTTCTTAGCATTTATGTATATTTTGTAATATGAACTTTGTACATATGAAATAAGCTTACTCAGGAGTTCTCCAGCCTATAGAAGATAGAAATTGTCGATGTTAAAGCAGCCTAGACAGCCTGGATGAAACACGGACTGCAGAAGTGCCAGGATGATCTAAATATAACTCAACCTCTAGATGAAGAGTGCGAGGCTCCTGAGTATGCTGATGTAATTGCTGTATTGAACATCTGCTGAATTGATCAATAACCTTAGCTAAGTATACAATAAATTCATATTTATATATTCAAGTTATTTGTTGAAGTACTTTTCTGGAAATCCAGCCATCTGGGTCTCCTCAAATTTAACCCACCTGTAACAGTGAGTAATTGCCAAGATCCAGTGTTCAGCAACCAGGCTTTCTGTTCATCAC
Organism: Pseudophryne corroboree; assembly: GCF_028390025.1. Taxonomy (NCBI): domain Eukaryota; kingdom Metazoa; phylum Chordata; class Amphibia; order Anura; family Myobatrachidae; genus Pseudophryne; species Pseudophryne corroboree. The sequence goes on along the minus strand of NC_086444.1, from coordinate 905,795,471 downwards.
AACCAACTTGCAGTAAAGTATTTACATGCTGTTCCTGCATAGCTCTCTCAGCATAATGTCTGCTTCCTAGTGTTTGGGCCTACTACGCCTCAATCCACATCAGAGCCTAAGCCTGGAGTACTGCTGTGACAAGTCCTGACCACCTGACTGCAGCACAGCCAATCATGTGACTGTCTGAGCCTCCTTACATCACCTGATCATCTTAGCCAATCCCTGCACACTGGCTCCTATAAGAATGCTGGGTAAGGACTGCCTAATCGCCAGTGCTATGATTGTCATACCCTGTATGGATGTTAACGCTCAGCTGCTTCCAGGTTACCTTGTTCCGGTAGATTCCATTCAGCCCTGAGACCTGAGTCCCATCCTGCTTGCAGCTCTGCCTGGCTCATCGGTGTTCTGCCATCGATCTCCAGCTCCATCGGTGTTCCGCCATTGATCTCCAGCTCCATCTGTGTCCTGCCATTGATCTCCAGCTCCGCCGGTGTTCTGCCATCGATCTCCAGCTCCATCAGTGTTCCACCATCGATCTCCTGCTCCATCGGTGTTCCGCCATCGATCTCTAGCTACATTGGTGCTCTGCCATCAATATCCAGTACCATCGGTATTCATTCTCCAGTGGTCAGTAACATTGTGTATTCCTTTATATTGGACTTCGTCAGTGGTTTACACTGCAACTGCGTCTGCTATTGTGTGCTCATTATATTGGGACTTTATCAGTGGTTCACACTGCATCTCATATTACATCTTGCCATCAATTTTACATCTGCTACAGCATTACCCTTGTTCCTGTGCCAATGTTACTGCATTATCTGTGATACCGATTATTGAGTCTAATACCATCTGCCACTATCTGTACCATCTTGCGTGCTGAATATGAGTTGTTTTATTTTATATTCTCCTTCATTCTGGTCACACCTTCGGGCCTACACTCAAGTTTACCATATCCTGGTTAATGTATAAGAACTTTATCAAAGCTCCCAGATTCACATTCCAGTTGGCCCCTACGTCTAAGATTTCCACTGGTCAGAGCAGACCTCAGGCGTGACATGCAAGATTTAAAAACCACAAGAATCGTGATAGTGACATTAATTCCAAGTTCGTCAGTCGATAGACTGTCACCATGGTCCATTTTGTCAGTGAGGGGACTCTTATTAATATGTTTGTCAAGGAGACCAGATCAAATTCCCATGGTATTTTGATGCCTTGTCATGTATTTAACACAATTATTTTACAGGTTGCCACAGAAAAGCTGAAATTAAATGTTTGTGCAACATGGAGAAGCTTGTCATCAGGTGCTTCATACCTATACCAAGATGGCCACTGAGATCTCTACTGAACATGTGCAGGGGCAATCTTGTTATTTTACTTTGTTAGAGTATCACAGTTGAAGACACATGTCTTCCACTTAGCTGCAGAGAGACCTGTGCTTACCTGGAATGCACAGCATGTTCCAGCATTCCTGCACCACTAGCCATTTGCAGTATACACTCACCGGCTGTTGAGCTTTGTGAAACCCCACTATGCTCTAGCACTGCTCCATCATCAGTGCACATATAACCGTGAGTACAGGTATACCTGCTATCTATCAATAAACCAACACCACTGGTTAAGTAACTGGGCTGTTCATAGTTTGAGTCATCTACAGTGTAACCCAACACGACAGGTTAAGTAACTGGGTTGTTAAGTGAGTCATGATCTGGTGTGTGCCTTTATAACTCTGCAATAACAAAACTTGCACACACATAATTTCTAAAGGGGCATACACACTGTGTGATGTGTGCTTACGATTTTAACTATATAGTCAAAATCGTAAGAAAAGTTATCACATATCGCACCGTGTGTATACAGCTTGCAATACCAATGCATGCTCCCGTGGGGTCGGTATCGCAAGAAAAAATTGTCTGTGCAGGCAAGGCAATTTTTACTATATTGTGTACAATCTAGTTTCTAGTATAGTCAAAATTATAAATAGTCAAAATCGCAAGTAAATATAGTCAAAATTGGTGGTTCTGGGCTCCAGGGAGTTCAAGGGAAATTGCCAGTGGCGTGCGATGAGGTCAGTGACAGGTGAGGCACTGACTTATTGTGGCCCGCACCCCCCCCCCCCAAAAAAAAACAACAACACAAAACAACAACACATAACCACATAACCAGCCAGGGGGGATAATGCCATAGCAGGTGAGACACACAGTATCGGGCCCCCCTGCCATAACATTATACACCCCCCAGACCAGTCAGCCCAGGGCTGGAATTCCTCAGAAAGTGGGGACCTCAAAATTAAAATGAAGTCCCCCCTCCTGAGCAACAACCAGCACTGGGCTGAAACCCCAGTGCTATGTCCCACACCCCTGGTGGTGTTGGGTGTGGGGTTCATAGTAGGACAATATTGTTCTTTACGGGTGACCTACAGGTCCCAGCAAGCCTGCCCCAGCATGCAGCACTTGGAGAACCACAAGTGCCAGCATGCCCAGACTCTAAGGGCCCGCTGGTACCCGTAGTCCGCCTGTAAAGAAAATATTAACATAAAAACACAACAACTAATGGTGTAATAGTTTATTATATTGCATCTTCACCTGGGGGCGGCGGCCTCTAAGCTCTTTTTCATGGCCGCCGCTTCATGGGGCTTCCAGGGGCTTCTATCTTTGGGACCTCTTGCCTGCCTCCTCCCCGCCGGCAGACTGACAGCCGCTGCCTCGTCACTGGCTTATATAAGTTGAGGGGGCGGAGCAATGATGTGGCGAGCCATGATTGAATTTAAAAAATGACGCTTAAGCGCCATTTTTGAAATGGGTAAAAAGCTATCCACTGCCGACTTCTGCAGAATGGCTGTCAGGGACTGGATGCTCTCGGATCCAGGTCTGCCACCAGCCACAGTTTCTCCGCCGGGTCCCGCCACCACAAATGTCCACAACCCCCACCGTGTCGCCAGTGGATTTGCTGGTCCAATCATATCTTTTGGACTGACACGGGCGTGGGTTGAATGCATGCCCCTGTGATTGAGGCACATATACTGGTGCTGCTTTTGCATTATTTTTCAATGGGCATTTACAGCCCATGGCTTAGCTTCAACCCCTGCCCAGCCCCCGCTTCCCAAACTTTACAGTTGTCAGTGGGAGGCACCTCTCCCGCTGCTTCACATCCCCATAATTCTGTGTTATAGATATATTCACAGGGGGGAATGATTAGAATAATTCAAAGAATATATCTATGACACAGAATCTTTGTTACAAATATCTTCTTTGTATTATTTTATTCATTATGTCATAATGCCTCTCCTGACTGCACATCCCTGTAAATCGCATAGTCAAAATCTCACCATGCGTATGCACCTTAACACAAGCCATACACAATCTTGAGAGGTATGGAAGACCTGTGTAAAACCTCTCTTACTTGGAATTCTGGGAATTTTAGATATTTGATTCCATATACCGAGTTGAATTTTTGATAGCAATAGACTGGCAAAATTCCTGGTATAAAATGTAAAATTTCCTTGATTATATGCATATATAGTTATATACAGTATTTGGTAGGTGTGTTTGAAATTTAGAGGGCATTTACAGAAGTTTAACAACGTTTATAAAATACAGTATGAACACAGTGAAAAAAGTATATGTAGAACATCCTGTAAAAATACATACAAAAGTTGACAAAATTCTTAATAAAAAATAATTGAAATAATGTAATAAAAGTATATACTCTTAAACCTAAATCTTCAATTTCAACTAAAATAAATCTTTCACATAGTATTTTTTCCCCTTGAAATAAAAACATTGTGACAGAATGTGACCATTTATTTTTTGAGAATGCTAAATAAATATGCAAATTTGTTTATTGGTTCCAAGCTATTGAAAATATTGACTGCACCAAGGGATAGCTCAGAGCACCATAATAACCTACTTTAAAGTCTGCGAGATTAAAATCAATATTTTGCTTACTGCATGCAACCAAGAGTAAGGAAAACTGTATTATTGAAAAGATTTTTTATCTGACTGAGAAGAAAACACCATAATTGACTCAAGTCCGACAAGACACTACATGGCCAAAACAATATTCCAGTATGTTACAGCTGCAGAAGCTAGAGTATGGAACTTTTTGTATTATTATTATGATCTGTTGTTTATGTTGCAAATGGTGCATGTATGGTACCTGCTTTGATCAAGATAAAAGGAATATTACAGAAATTACTAAAACTGTAACATATTAGAAGGAAAACCTGTATATCATTTTAAAATAATTTCCATTCTTTTGTAGAAGCCAGTCATAACTCAGAAAATTACATTATTGTGGAGTTTATGGTAAAAAAGGAAAATCTCATTCTAACCTCGTCTAGAATCAAATTTCCATTCTAAATAACTATTTGTTGGGGATGATGATGATGATAATAATAATAGTAATAATAACAACTCAGATTTTCTTGTCGGTCATCCAATCTTTGGTGGTCATTCCGAGTTGTTCGCTCGGTAAATTTCTTCGCATCGCAGCGATTTTCCGCTTATTGCGTATGCGCAATGTTCGCACTGCGACTGCGCCAAGTAAATTTGCTATGCAGTTCGGTTTTTACTCACGGCATTACGAGGTTTTTTCTTCGTTCTGGTGATCGGAGTGTGATTGACAGGAAGTGGGTGTTTCTGGGCGGAAACTGGCCGTTTTATGGGAGTGTGTGAAAAAACGCTACCGTTTCTGGGAAAAACGCGGGAGTGGCTGGAGAAACGGGGGAGTGTCTGGGCGAACGCTGGGTGTGTTTGTGACGTCAAACCAGGAAACGAAACTGACTGAACTGATCGAAGATGCCGAGTAAGTGTGGAGCTACTCAGAAACTGCTAAGAAGTGTCTATTCGCAATTCTGCTAATCTTTCGTTCGCAATTTTACTATGCTAAGATTCACTCCCAGTAGGCGGCGGCTTAGCGTGTGCAAAGCTGCTAAAAGCAGCTTGCGAGCGCACAACTCGGAATGAGGGCCTTTATCTCTTCAGATGCTCACCAAAACTAACCTTTACTGGTGAGTGCATGGATTTGTGAGTCAAGATGTCAGTGTCTGTGGGCAGGCCCAGTAACAGGTAGGTACAAAGTGGACACTTATGCCAGGCCCCATGCAGTGTCGGACTGGGGCATACAGGGCCCACCAAGGAAATGCAATCATATGGGCCCACTAAGGGGCGTTGCCATATGCTGGAAGGGGTGTGGCCTCCTGACCAGAGAGGAGTGGCCAGCCATTATAAGAGCCACCCAGCATAGTATATAAAAATGGTATATTTATAGTTTGTTTAAATGAAGTGTCTTTTAATACAGGTAACAGATATGGAGTAGAAATAGTACATTTAAAAGTGTAACATGTAAGTACATATAAAAATAAATAAAAATCAAAGTCTAAATAAAATAAAAACCATAAAAACAGTTTTTGGTACCACAGTCTCAAATAAATAATGTACAATGTAAAAGTACAGTATACAGGCAGTTTTGCAGCCCATAAAGATTAGTTTTTAAACGGAGATAGCAGCATAGGTAGTGGTGACTGATGGTCCTGCTCCTAATATGTTAATGCAGAGTAATACTAATATGGGCACTTACATCTACCCGGCGGGGGTTAGCAGCCCAAGTTCATAATGCAATAGTTCACTGGATCCTTGTACATTATTTATTTGACACAGTGGTACCAAAAACTGTTTTTACTGTTTTTATTTTATTTCGACTTTGATTTTTATTTCTTTTAAATGTACTATATCTACGCCATATCTGTTATCTGTACTAACAGACACTTTGTTTAAACAAACTAAATATTATACCATTACCCTTATCCAAATCTTGCTGTGCCCCAGGTTATTTTTTCACTCACCCGGCCAAGAGATCCTGTGGGTTCTCAAAGCTGGAGAATCAACCAGAACAGGAGCAGGAACACCAGCGTCGACGGTAGGGCAGCATCAGGGGCAAGTGGGTCACAGGCGGCACACATTCAAGCAGCCGTCGGCGGGTAGCAGCCCACCGCAGCAAGGAGAGGAGCAGCAGAGGTGGCAGCACTATGGAGGAGTAACAGCAGGGATGGGTGCCGGCATATAAGCCGTCCTGGCAGACACTGGGTGGGCAGCAACAGGGAGCTGGCACTGAGCAGGGGTGAGTGGCGGCAAGGAATGCTTGGGTCACTGAGCGGAGGCTACAGGTGCCATCTTGCACCATGCTGATTGGCTGGGGTGACTGTACTCAGGGCCAGCAACAGAAATTTTGGGGCCCGGTACACTGATATCTCTGGGGCCCCCTAAACTTCCAAAGATCCAGCACTTTTAAAGTAGAGGGTGTATTTTAAAAGAGAGAGAATATATATATATATATATATATATACACACACACACACTGCTCAAAAAAATAAAGGGAACACTTAAACAACACAATGTAACTCCAAGTCAATCACGCTTCTGTGAAATCAAACTGTCCACTTAGGAAGCAACACTGATTGACAATCAATTTCACATGCTGTTGTGCAAATGGAATAGACAACAGGTGGAAATTATATGCAATTAGCAAGACACCCCCAATAAAGGAGTTGTTCTGCAGGTGGTGACCACAGACCACTTCTCAGCTCCTATGCTTTCTGGCTGATGTTTTGGTCACTTTTGAAAGCTGGCGGTGCTTTCACTCTAGTGGTAGCATGAGACGGAGTCTACAACCCACACAAGTGGCTCAGGTAGTGCAGCTCATCCAGGATGGCACATCAATGTGAGCTGTGGCAAGAAGGTTTGCTGTGTCTGTCAGCGTAGTGTCCAGAGCATGGAGGCGCTACCACGAGACAGGCCAGTACATCAGGAGACGTGGAGGAGGCCGTAGGAGGGCAACAACCCAGCAGCAGGACCGCTACCTCCGCCTTTGTGCAAGGAGGAACAGGAGGAGCACTGCCAGAGCCCTGCAAAATGACCTCCAGAAAGCCACAAATGTGCATGTATCTACTTAAACGATCAGAAACAGACTCCATGAGGGTGGTATGAGGGCCCGACGTCCACAGGTGGGGGTTGTGCTTACAGCCCAACACCGTGCAGGATGTTTGGCATTTGCCAGAGAACACCAAGATTGGCAAATTCGCCACTGGCACCCTGTGCTCTTCACAGATGAAAGCAGGTTCTCACTGAGCACATGTGACAGATGTGACAGAGTCTGGAGATGCCAAGGAGAACGTTCTGCTGCCTGAAACATCCTCCAGCATGACCGGTTTGGCAGTGGGTCAGTAATTGTGTGAGGTGGCATTTCCTTGGGGGGGCCGCACAGCCCTCCATGTGCTCGCCAGAGGTAGCCTGACTGCCATTAGGTACCGAGATGAGATCCTCAGACCCCTTGTGAGACCATATGCTGGTGCGGTTGGCCCTGGGTTCCTCCTAATGCAAGACAATGCTAGACCTCATGTGGCTGGAGTGTGTCAGCAGTTCCTGCAAGATGAAGGCATTGATGCTATGGACTGGCCCGCCCGTTCCCCAGACCTGAATCCAATTGAGCACATCTGGGACATCATGTCTCGCTCCATCCACCAATGCCATGTTGCACCACAGACTGTCCAGGAGTTGGCGGATGCTTTAGTCCAGGTCTGGGAGGAGATCCCTAAGGAGACCATCCGCCACCTCTTCAGGAGCGTGCCCAGGCATTGTAGGGAGGTCATACAGGCACGTGGAGGCCACACACACTACGGTGCCTCATTTTGACTTGTTTTAAGGACATTACATCAACGTTGGATCAGCCTGTAGTGTGTTTTTCCACTTTAATTTTGAGTGTGACTCCAAATCCAGACCTCCATGGGTTAATAAATTTGATTTCCATTAATAATTTTTGTGTGATTTTGTTGTCGGCACATTCAACTATGTAAAGAACAAAGTATTTAATAAGAATATTTCATTCATTCAGATCTAGGATGTGTTATTTTAGTGTTCCCTTTATTTTTTTGAGCAGTATATATATATATATATATATATACA